>NW_028124348.1:0-51945 GCF_965194825.1 Balaenoptera physalus | reverse complement strand
CCACATCACAGGTATCTGACAGTCTCCATCTCTTTCCCCATCACAGATGTTTGACAGACCCCAGCTCTCTCCCCATTTCTGGTAAGTAAGAAATCCCAGATCTCTCCCCATCACAGGTATCTGAGAGCCCCCATCTGTCCCCGCATCACAGGAGCCTAACAGCCCCCAACTCTCTACCCATCACAGGTATGTCACAACTGCCATTGTCTCCACAGCACAGGGATGAGACAACCACTAGCTGTCTCTGTATCATAGGTATGTGTGAGCCCCCAGCTCTCTCCCCATCACAGGTGTTTGACATTCTTCATCTCTCTCCCCATCACAGGTGTGTGACAGCCACCAGCTCTCTACCCATCAGAGCTATTTGACATCCCCCAGCTGTCACTGCATCACAGTTGCCTGACAGGCCCAGCTTTCTCCCCATCACAGGTATGTGAGAGCCCCCAACTGTCTCAGCATCACAGGTATGTGGCAGTCCCTATCTCTCTCCACATCACAGGTGTGTGAGAGCCCTCAGCTCTCTCCCCATTACAGGTGAGTAACGGCCCCCGGCTGTCTCCCCATCACATGTATGTGACAGCCCCCAGCTGTCTCCGCATTAAAGGTGCCTGACAACCCCACAACTCTCTCCCCATCACAAGAATGTTACAGCCGACAACTGTCTCCACATCACAGGTATGTGACAGCCACCAGGTCTCTCCTCATCGCAAGTATGTGATAGCCCCCAGCTCTCTCCCTGTTATACGTATGTGACAGCCCCCAGCTGTCTCCACATCACAGGTATGTGACAACGCAAAGCTCTCTCCCCATCATATTTGTATGACCGTCACCAGCTGTCTCCATATCACAGGGGTGTGAAAGTCCCCCGCTCTCTCCCCATCACAGGTGTTTGATATTCACTATCTCTCTCCCCATCACAGGTATGTGACAGCCTCCAGCTGTCTCAGCATCACAGGTATGAGGCAGTCCCCATCTCTCTCCACATCACAGGTGTGTGACAGCCCTCAGCTCTCTCCCCATCACAGGTGAGTAACGGCCCCCGGCTGTCTCCCCATCACATGTATGTGACAGCCCCCATCTGTCTCCGCTTTAAAGGTGCCTGACAACGCCTCAACTCTCTCCCCATCACAAGTATGTTACAGCCGACAGCTGTCTCCACATCACCGGTATGTGACAGCAACCAGTTCTGTCCCCATCGCAGGTATGTGATAGCCCCCAGCTCTCTCCCCATTATACGTATGTGACAGCATCCAGCTGTCTCCACATCACTGGTATTTGTCAGCCCCCAGCTCTCTCTGCATCACAGGTATGTGAAAGAAACCAGCTGTCTCCGCATCACAGGTATCTGACAGTCCCCATCTCTTTCTCCATCACAGGTGTTTGACAAACCCCAGCTCTCTCCCCATTTCAGGTGAGTAAGAAATCCCAGCTCTCTCCCCATCACAGGTATCTGAGAGCCCCCATCTGTCCCCGCATCACAGGAGCCTAACAGCCCCCAACTCTCTACCCATCACAGGTATGTCACAACCGTCATTGTTTCCACAGCACAGGGATGAGACAACCACTAGCTGTCTCTGTATCATAGGTATGTGTGAGCCCCCAGCTCTCTCCCCATCACAGGTGTGTGACAACACCCAGCTGTCTCCACATCACAAGTATGTGACAGCAACTACCTTACTCCGCATTAAAGGTATGGAACTGGCCCCAGCACTCTCCCTATCAGAAGTGTTTGATAGTCTCCATCTCTTTCCCCTTCACAAGTGAGTGACAGCCACAAGCTCCTTTCCCATCACAGGTGTGTGACATCCCCCTGCTCTCTCCCCATACCCGGTGAGTGACAGCCCCCAGCTCTCTCCCAATCACAGCAGTTTGACAGTCGACATCTGTCTTAGAATTACAAGTAAGTCACAATCCCCATCTCTCTCCCCCTCACATGTGTGTGACAAACCCAAGCTCTCTCCCCATCACAGGTGTGTGACATCCTCCAGCTCTCTCCCAATCACCGGTGAGTTACAGCCCCCAGCTCTCTCCCCATCACTGGTATGTGAGAGCCCCCAACTGTCTCCATATCACAGGTGCCTGACAAACCCCAAGTCTCTCCCCATCACTGGTATGTGACAGACCCCACGTCTCTCACCATCACAGGTGTTTGATAGTCCGCATGTCTTTCCCCATCACAGGTGTGTGATAGCCGCCAGCTCTCTCCCCATCACAGGGGAGTGACAGTCCCCATCCCTTCCCCTTCACAGGTGTGTGACAGCCCCCAGATCTCTCCACATCACAGGTGTGTGAGAACCCCCAGCTGTGTCCGCATCACAGGTGCCTGAAAGCCCCCAACTCTCTCCCCATCACAGGTATGTGACAGCCCCCAGTAGTCTCCACATCACAGGTATGTGACAGAACCCAGCTCTCTCCCCATCACAGGTGTTTGACAGTTCCCATCTCTCGCTCCACCACAGGTGTGTGACAGCCCCCAGCTCTCTCCCCATCACAGGTGAGTAACGGCCCCCGGCTGTCTCCCCATCATATGTATGTGACAGCCCCCAGCTGTCTCTGCATTAAAGGTGCCTGACAACCCCTCAACTCTCTCCCCATCACAAGTATGTTACAGCCGACAACTGTCTCCACATCACAGGTATGTGACAGCCACCAGGTCTCTCCTCATCGCAGGTATGTGATAGCCCCCAGCTCTCTCCCCGTTATACGTATGTGACAGCCCCCAGCTGTCCTCACATCACAGGTATGTGACAACGCAAAGCTCTCTCCCCATCACATTTGTGTGACCGTCTCCAGCTGTCTCCATATCACAGGGGTGTGAAAGTTCCCCACTCTCTCCCCTTCACAGGTGGGTGACAGCCCCCAGCTCTAGCCCCATCAATATTGATTGACAGACCCCATCACTTTCCACATCACAAGTGAGTGACAGCCCCAAGCTCTCTCCCCATCACAGGTGAGTGATGGCCCCCAGGTGTCTCCCCATCACAGGTATGTGACAGCCCCCAGCTCTCTGTGCATCACAGGTATGTGAAAGAAACCAGCTGTCTCCACATCACAGGTATCTGACAGTCTCCATCTCTTTCCCCATCACAGGTGTTTGACAGACCCTAGCTCTCTCCCCATTTCACGTGAGTAAGAAATCCCAGCTCTCTCCCCATCACAGGTATCTGAGAGCCCCCATCTGTCCCCGCATCACAGGAGCCTAACAGCCCCCAACTCTCTACCCATCACAGGTATGTCACAACTGCCATTGTCTCCACAGCACAGGGATGTGACAACCACTAGCTGTCTCTGTATCATAGGTATGTGTGAGCCCCCAGCTCTCTCCCCATCACAGGTGTGTGACAGCCCCAAGCTCTCTCCACATCACATGTGTGTGAGAGCCCCCAGCTGTGTCCGCATCACAGGTGCCTGAAAGCCCCCAACCCTCTCCCCATCACAGGTATGTGACAGCCCCCAGTTGTCTCCACATGACAGGTATGTGACAGACCCCAGCTCTCACCCCATCACAGGTGTTTGAACAGTCCCCATCTCTCGCTCCATCACAGGTGTGTGACAGCCCCCAGTTGTCTCCACGTCACAGGTATGAGACAGACCCCAGCTCTCTCCCCATCACAGGTGTTTGACAGTTCCCATCTCTCGCTCCACCAGAGGTGTGTGACAGCCCCCAGCTCTCTCCCCATCACAGGTGAGTAACGGCCCCCGGCTGTCTCCCCATCACATGTATGTGACAGCCCCCAGCTGTCTCTGCATTAAAGGTGCCTGACAACCCCTCAACTCTCTCCCCATCACAAGTATGTTACAGCCTACAACTGTCTCCACATCACAGGTATGTGACAGCCACCAGGTCTCTCCCCATCGCAGGTATGTGATAGCCCCCAGCTCTCTCCCCGTTGTACGTATGTGTCAGCCCCCACGTCTCTCACCATCACAGGTGTTTGATAGTCCGCATGTCTTTCCCCATCACAGGTGTGTGATAGCTGCCAGCTCTCTCCCCATTATAGGTGAGTGACAGCCCACAGCTCGCTCCCCATCACAGGTGTGTCCGTCCCCATCTCTCTCCCTATAACAGGGTAGTGACATTGCCCATCCCTTCCACTTCACAGGTGTGTGACATCCCCCAGCTCTCTCCCGATCACAGGTATGTGACAGCCCCCAGCTCTCTCCACATCACAGGTTTGTGACAGCCCCCAGCTGTGTCCGCATCACATGTGCCTGAAAGCCCACAACTCTCTCCCCAGCACAGGTATGTGACAGCCCCCAGTTGTCTCCACATCACAGGTATGTGACAGACCCCTGCTCTCTCCCCATCACAGGTGTTTGACAGTCCCCATCTCTCGCTCCATCACACGTGTGTGACAGCCCCCAGCTCTCCCTCCCTCACAGTTGTGTGACCGTCACCATCTATCTCCATATCACAGGTGCGTGACTACGCCCAGCTCTCTCCCCTTCACAGGTGGGTGACAGCCCCAAGCTCTCTCCTGATCACAGGTGATTGACAGCCCCCAGCTCTCTCCCCATCACAGGTGACTGACATCCCCCATCTCTCTTCCCATCTCAGGTGAGTAACCGCCCTCAGCTCTCTCCCCATCATAGGTATGTGACAGCCCCCACCTGTAACAGCATCACAGGTATCTTACAGTCCCCATCTCTCTCCCCATCACAGGTGTGTGATAGCCCCAAACTGTCTCCCCATCACAGGTGAGTGACGGCTCCCAGCTCTCTCTGAATTACAGGTATATGATAGCCTCCAGCAGTCTCCACATCACAGGTATGTGACAACGCCAAGCTCTCTCCCCATCACAGGTGTGTGACCGTCCCCAGTTATCTCCATATCACAGGTGCGTGAAAGCCCCCAGCTCTCTCCCCTTCACTGGTGGGTGAGAGCCCAAGCTCTCTCCTGATCACAGGTGAGTGACATCCACCAGCTCTCTCCCCATCAAAGGTGTTTGATATTCCCCATCTCTCTCTCCATCACAGGTGTGTGACAGCCCCCAGCTCTCTCCGCATCACAGGTATGTGACACCTCCCAGCTGTCACAGCATCACAGGTATTTGACAGCCCCCAGCTGTCTCAGCACAACAGGTATGTGACAGTCCCCATCACTCTCCCCAACACAGGTGTGTCACAGCCCCCAGCTCTCTCCCCATCACAGGTGAGTGACGGCCCCCAGCTGTCTCCCCATCACATGTATGTGACAGCCCCCAGCTGTCTCCGCATCAAAGGTGCCTGACAGCCCCCAACTCTCTCCGCATCACTGGTATGTTAACGCCCCCAGCTGTCTGCACATCACAGGTGTGTGACCGTCCCCAGTTGTCTCCATAACACAGGTGCGTGAAAGCCCCCAGCTCTCTCCCCTTCACATGTGGGTGACAGCCCCAAGCTCTCTCCTGATCACAGGTGAGTGACAGCCCCCAGCTCTCTTCCCATCACAGGTATGTGACAGCCCCCACCTGTGTCCACGTGACAGGTATGTGACAGCCCCAGCTCTCTCCCCATCACAGGTGTTTGACATTCTTCATCTCTCTCCCCATCACAGGTGTGTGACAGCCACCAGCTCTCTACCCCTCAGAGCTATTTGACATCCCCCAGCTGTCACTGCATCACAGTTGCCTGACAGGCCCAGCTTTCTCCCCATCACAGGTATGTGAGAGCCCCCAACTGTCTCAGCATCACAGGTATGTGGCAGTCCCTATCTCTCTCCACATCACAGGTGTGTGAGAGCCCTCAGCTCTCTCCCCATTACAGGTGAGTAACGGCCCCCGGCTGTCTCCCCATCACATGTATGTGACAGCCCCCAGCTGTCTCCGCATTAAAGGTGCCTGACAACCCCACAACTCTCTCCCCATCACAAGAATGTTACAGCCGACAACTGTCTCCACATCACAGGTATGTGACAGCCACCAGGTCTCTCCTCATCGCAAGTATGTGATAGCCCCCAGCTCTCTCCCTGTTATACGTATGTGACAGCCCCCAGCTGTCTCCACATCACAGGTATGTGACAACGCAAAGCTCTCTCCCCATCATATTTGTATGACCGTCACCAGCTGTCTCCATATCACAGGGGTGTGAAAGTCCCCCTCTCTCTCCCCATCACAGGTGTTTGATATTCACTATCTCTCTCCCCATCACAGGTGTGTGACAGCCCCCAGCTCTCTCCCCATCACAGTTATGTGACAGCTCCCAGCTATCACAGCATCACAGGTATTTGACAGCCCCCAGCTGTCTCAGCATCACAGGTATGTGGCAGTCCCTACCTCTCTCCACATCACAGGTGTGTGAGAGCCCTCAGCTCTCTCCCCATCACAGGTGAGTAACGCCCCCCGGCTGTCTCCTCATCACATGTATGTGACAGCCCCCAGCTGTCTCTGCATTAAAGGTGCCTGACAACCCCACAACTCTCTCCCCATCACAAGTATGTTACAGCCGACAACTATCTCCACATCACAGGTATGTGACAGCCACCAGGTCTCTCCTCATCGCAAGTATGTGATAGCCACCAGCTCTCTCCCCGTTATACGTATGTGACAGACCCCAGCTGTCTCCACATCACAGGTATGTGACAACGCAAAACTCTCTCCCCATCACATTTGTGTGACCGTCCCCAGCTGTCTCCATATCACAGGGGTGTGAAAGTTCCCCACTCTCTCCCCTTCACAGGTGGGTGACAGACCCCAGCTCTAGCCCCATCAAAATTGATTGACAGACCCCATCTCTTTCCACATCACAAGTGAGTGACAGCCCCAAGCTCTCTCCCCATCACAGGTGAGTGATGGCCCCCAGGTGTCTCCCCATCACAGGTATGTGACAGCCCCCAGCTCTCTGTGCATCACAGGTATGTGAAAGAAACCAGCTGTCTCCGCATCACAGGTATCTGACAGTCCTCATCACTTTCCCCATCACAGATGTTTGACAGACCCCAGCTCTCTCCCCATTTCTGGTAAGTAAGAAATCCCAGCTCTCTCCCCATCACAGGTATCTGAGAGCCCCCATCTGTCCCCGCATCACAGGAGCCTAACAGCCCCCAACTCTCTACCCATCACAGGTATGTCACAACCGCCATTGTCTCCACAGCACAGGGATGTGAAAACCACTAGCTGTCTCTGTATCATAGTTATGTGTGAGCCCCCAGCTCTCTCCCCATCACAGGTGTGTGACAACACCCAGCTGTCTCCACATGACAAGAATGTGACAGCAACTACCTGACTCCGCATTAAAGGTATGGAACTGGCCCCAGCACTCTCCCCATCAGAAGTGTTTGACAGTCCCCATCTCTTTCCCCTTCACAAGTGAGTGACAGCCTCAAGCTCCTTTCCCATCTCAGGTGTGTGACATCCCCCTGCTCTCTCCCCATCCCCTGTGAGTGACAGCCCCCAGCTTTCTCCCAATCACAGCAGTGTGGCAGTCCACATCTGTCTTAGAATTACAAGCAAGTGACAATCCCCATCTCTCTCTCCATCACCGGCGTGTGACAACCCCAACCTCTCTCCCCATCACAGGTGTGTGACATCCCCCAGCTCTCTCCCCATCACAGGTGAGTGACGGCCCCCAGCTGTCTCCCCATCACATGTATGTGACAGCCCCCAGCTGTCTCCGCATCAAAGGTTCCTGACAGTCCCCTACTCTCTCCACATCCTTGGTATGTTAACGCCCCCAGTTGTCTGCACATCACAGGTGTGTGTCCGTCCCCAGGTGTCTCCATATCACAGGCGCGTGAAAGCTCCCAGCTTTCTCCCTTTCACATGTGGGTGACAGCCCCAAGCTCTCTCCTGATCACAGGTGAGTGACAGCCCCCAGCTCTCTCCCCATCACAGGTATGTGACAGCCCCCACCTGTGTCCACATCATAGGTGTGTAACAGACCCCAGCTCTCTACCCATCAGAGCTATTTGACATCCCCCAGCTGTCACTGCATCACAGTTGCCTGACATCCCCCAGCTTTCACACCATCACAGGTATGTGACAGCCTCCAGCTGTCTCAGCATCACAGGTATGAGGCAGTCCCCATCTCTCTCCACATCACAGGTGTGTGACAGCCCTCAGCTCTCTCCCCATCACAGGTGAGTAACGGCCCCCGGCTGTCTCCCCATCACATGTATGTGACAGCCCCCATCTGTCTCCGCTTTAAAGGTGCCTGACAACGCCTCAACTCTCTCCCCATCACAAGTATGTTACAGCCGACAGCTGTCTCCACATCACCGGTATGTGACAGCAACCAGTTCTGTCCCCATCGCAGGTATGTGATAGCCCCCAGCTCTCTCCCCATTATACGTATGTGACAGCATCCAGCTGTCTCCACATCACTGGTATTTGTCAGCCCCCAGCTCTCTCTGCATCACAGGTATGTGAAAGAAACCAGCTGTCTCCGCCTCACAGGTATCTGACAGTCCCCATCTCTTTCTCCATCACAGGTGTTTGACAAACCCCAGCTCTCTCCCCATTTCAGGTGAGTAAGAAATCCCAGCTCTCTCCCCATCACAGGTATCTGAGAGCCCCCATCTGTCCCCGCATCACAGGAGCCTAACAGCCCCCAACTCTCTACCCATCACAGGTATGTCACAACCGTCATTGTTTCCACAGCACAGGGATGAGACAACCACTAGCTGTCTCTGTATCAGAGGTATGTGTGAGCCCCCAGCTCTCTCCCCATCACAGGTGTGTGACAACACCCAGCTGTCTCCACATCACAAGTATGTGACAGCAACTACCTTACTCCGCATTAAAGGTATGGAACTGGCCCCAGCACTCTCCCTATCAGAAGTGTTTGATAGTCTCCATCTCTTTCCCCTTCACAAGTGAGTGACAGCCACAAGCTCCTTTCCCATCACAGGTGTGTGACATCCCCCTGCTCTCTCCCCATACCCGGTGAGTGACAGCCCCCAGCTCTCTCCCAATCACAGCAGTTTGACAGTCGACATCTGTCTTAGAATTACAAGTAAGTCACAATCCCCATCTCTCTCCCCCTCACATGTGTGTGACAAACCCAAGCTCTCTCCCCATCACAGGTGTGTGACATCCTCCAGCTCTCTCCCAATCACCGGTGAGTTACAGCCCCCAGCTCTCTCCCCATCACTGGTATGTGAGAGCCCCCAACTGTCTCCATATCACAGGTGCCTGACAAACCCCAAGTCTCTCCCCATCACTGGTATGTGACAGACCCCACGTCTCTCACCATCACAGGTGTTTGATAGTCCGCATGTCTTTCCCCATCACAGGTGTGTGATAGCCGCCAGCTCTCTCCCCATTACAGGGGAGTGACAGGCCCCAGCTCGCTCCCCATCACAGGTGTGTCAGTCCCCAACTCTCTCCTCATCACAGGGGAGTGACAGTCCCCATCCCTTCCCCTTCACAGGTGTGTGACAGCCCCCAGATCTCTCCACATCACAGGTGTGTGAGAACCCCCAGCTGTGTCCGCGTCACAGGTGCCTGAAAGCCCCCAACTCTCTCCCCATCACAGGTATGTGACAGCCCCCAGTAGTCTCCACATCACAGGTATGTGACAGACCCCAGCTCTCTCCCCATCACAGGTGTTTGACAGTTCCCATCTCTCGCTCCACCACAGGTGTGTGACAGCCCCCAGCTCTCTCCCCATCACAGGTGAGTAACGGCCCCCGGCTGTCTCCCCATCATATGTATGTGACAGCCCCCAGCTGTCTCTGCATTAAAGGTGCCTGACAACCCCTCAACTCTCTCCCCATCACAAGTATGTTACAGCCGACAACTGTCTCCACATCACAGGTATGTGACAGCCACCAGGTCTCTCCTCATCGCAGGTATGTGATAGCCCCCAGCTCTCTCCCCGTTATACGTATGTGACAGCCCCCAGCTGTCTCCACATCACAGGTATGTGACAACGCAAAGCTCTCTCCCCATCACATTTGTGTGACCGTCTCCAGCTGTCTCCATATCACAGGGGTGTGAAAGTTCCCCACTCTCTCCCCTTCACAGGTGGGTGACAGCCCCCAGCTCTAGCCCCATCAATATTGATTGACAGACCCCATCACTTTCCACATCACAAGTGAGTGACAGCCCCAAGCTCTCTCCCCATCACAGGTGAGTGATGGCCCCCAGCTGTCTCCCCATCACAGGTATGTGACAGCCCCCAGCTCTCTGTGCATCACAGGTATGTGAAAGAAACCAGCTGTCTCCACATCACAGGTATCTGACAGTCTCCATCTCTTTCCCCATCACAGGTGTTTGACAGACCCTAGCTCTCTCCCCATTTCAGGTGAGTAAGAAATCCCAGCTCTCTCCCCATCACAGGTATCTGAGAGCCCCCATCTGTCCCCGCATCACAGGAGCCTAACAGCCCCCAACTCTCTACCCATCACAGGTATGTCACAACTGCCATTGTCTCCACAGCACAGGGATGTGACAACCACTAGCTGTCTCTGTATCATAGGTATGTGTGAGCCCCCAGCTCTCTCCCCATCACAGGTGTGTGACAGCCCCAAGCTCTCTCCACATCACATGTGTGTGAGAGCCCCCAGCTGTGTCCGCATCACAGGTGCCTGAAAGCCCCCAACCCTCTCCCCATCACAGGTATGTGACAGCCCCCAGTTGTCTCCACATGACAGGTATGTGACAGACCCCAGCTCTCACCCCATCACAGGTGTTTGAACAGTCCCCATCTCTCGCTCCATCACAGGTGTGTGACAGCCCCCAGTTGTCTCCACGTCACAGGTATGAGACAGACCCCAGCTCTCTCCCCATCACAGGTGTTTGACAGTTCCCATCTCTCGCTCCACCAGAGGTGTGTGACAGCCCCCAGCTCTCTCCCCATCACAGGTGAGTAACGGCCCCCGGCTGTCTCCCCATCACATGTATGTGACAGCCCCCAGCTGTCTCTGCATTAAAGGTGCCTGACAACCCCTCAACTCTCTCCCCATCACAAGTATGTTACAGCCTACAACTGTCTCCACATCACAGGTATGTGACAGCCACCAGGTCTCTCCCCATCGCAGGTATGTGATAGCCCCCAGCTCTCTCCCCGTTGTACGTATGTGTCAGCCCCCACGTCTCTCACCATCACAGGTGTTTGATAGTCCGCATGTCTTTCCCCATCACAGCTGTGTGATAGCTGCCAGCTCTCTCCCCATTATAGGTGAGTGACAGCCCCCAGCTCGCTCCCCATCACAGGTGTGTCCGTCCCCATCTCTCTCCCTATAACAGGGTAGTGACATTGCCCATCCCTTCCACTTCACAGGTGTGTGACATCCCCCAGCTCTCTCCCGATCACAGGTATGTGACAGCCCCCAGCTCTCTCCACATCACAGGTTTGTGACAGCCCCCAGCTGTGTCCGCATCACATGTGCCTGAAAGCCCACAACTCTCTCCCCAGCACAGGTATGTGACAGCCCCCAGTTGTCTCCACATCACAGGTATGTGACAGACCCCTGCTCTCTCCCCATCACAGGTGTTTGACAGTCCCCATCTCTCGCTCCATCACACGTGTGTGACAGCCCCCAGCTCTCCCTCCCTCACAGTTGTGTGACCGTCACCATCTATCTCCATATCACAGGTGCGTGACTACGCCCAGCTCTCTCCCCTTCACAGGTGGGTGACAGCCCCAAGCTCTCTCCTGATCACAGGTGATTGACAGCCCCCAGCTCTCTCCCCATCACAGGTGACTGACATCCCCCATCTCTCTTCCCATCTCAGGTGAGTAACCGCCCTCAGCTCTCTCCCCATCATAGGTATGTGACAGCCCCCACCTGTAACAGCATCACAGGTATCTTACAGTCCCCATCTCTCTCCCCATCACAGGTGTGTGATAGCCCCAAACTGTCTCCCCATCACAGGTGAGTGACGGCTCCCAGCTCTCTCTGAATTACAGGTATATGATAGCCTCCAGCAGTCTCCACATCACAGGTATGTGACAACGCCAAGCTCTCTCCCCATCACAGGTGTGTGACCGTCCCCAGTTATGTCCATATCACAGGTGCGTGAAAGCCCCCAGCTCTCTCCCCTTCACTGGTGGGTGAGAGCCCAAGCTCTCTCCTGATCACAGGTGAGTGACATCCACCAGCTCTCTCCCCATCAAAGGTGTTTGATATTCCCCATCTCTCTCTCCATCACAGGTGTGTGACAGCCCCCAGCTCTCTCCCCATCACAGGTATGTGACAGCTCCCAGCTGTCACAGCATCACAGGTATTTGACAGCCCCCAGCTGTCTCAGCACAACAGGTATGTGACAGTCCCCATCACTCTCCCCATCACAGGTGTGTCATATCCCCCAGCTCTCTCCCCATCACAGGTAAGTGACGGCCCCCAGCTGTCTCCCCATCACATGTATGTGACAGCCCCCAGCTGTCTCCGCATCAAAGGTGCCTGACAGCCCCCAACTCTCTCCGCATCACTGGTATGTTAACGCCCCCAGCTGTCTGCACATCACAGGTGTGTGACCGTCCCCAGTTGTCTGTATATCACAGGTGCGTGAAAGACCCCAGCTCTCTCCCCTTCAGATGTGGGTGACAGCCCCAAGCTCTCTCCTGATCACAGGTGAGTGACAGCCCCCATCTCTCTCCCCATCACAGGTATGTGACAGCCCACACCTGTGTCCACATCACAGTTATGTGACAGCCCCCAGCTCTCTCCCCATCACAGGTGTTTGACATTCTTCATCTCTCTCCCCATCACAGGTGTGTGACAGCCCCCAGCTCTCTACCCATCAGAGCTATTTGACATCCCCCAGCTGTCACTGCATCACAGTTGCGTGACAGCCCCCAGCTTTCTCCCCATCACAGGTATGTGACAGCCCCCAGCTGTCTCAGCATCACAGCTATGTGGCAGTCCCCATCTCTCTCCACATCACAGGTGTGTGACAGCCCTCAGCTCTCTCCCCATCACAGGTGAGTAACGTCCCCCGGCTGTCTCCCCATCACATATATGTGACAGCCCCCAGCTGTCTCCGCATTAAAGGTGCCTGACAACCCCTCAACTCTCTCCCCATCACAAGTACGTTACAGCCGACAATTGTCTCCACATCACAGGTATGTGACAGGCACCAGGTCTCTCCCCATCGCAGGTATGTGATAGCCCCCAGCTCTCTCCCCGTTATACGTATGTGACAGCCCCCAGCTGTCTCCACATCACAGGTATGTGACAACGCAAAGCTCTCTCCCCATCACATTTGTGTGACCGTCCCCAGCTCTCTCCATATCACAGGGGTGTGAAAGTCCCCCGCTCTCCCCCCTTCACAGGTGGGTGATAGCCCCCAACTCTAGCCCCATCAAAATTGATTGACAGACCCCATCTCTTTCCACATCACAAGTGAATGACAGCCCCAAGCTCTCTCCCCATTTTAGGTGAGTAAGAAGTCCGAGCTGTCTCCCCATCACAGGTATGTGACAGCCCCCAGCTCTCTCTGCATCACAG
Organism: Balaenoptera physalus; assembly: GCF_965194825.1. Taxonomy (NCBI): domain Eukaryota; kingdom Metazoa; phylum Chordata; class Mammalia; order Artiodactyla; family Balaenopteridae; genus Balaenoptera; species Balaenoptera physalus. Next base: position 38,573 of record NW_028124348.1, on the reverse strand, counting down.
GTATGTGAAAGAAACCAGCTGTCTCCACATCACAGGTATCTGACAGTCCCCATCTCTTTCTCCATCACAGGTGTTTGACAAACCCCAGCTCTCTCCCCATTTCAGGTGAGTAAGAAATCCCAGCTCTCTCCCCATCACAGGTATCTGAGAGCCCCCATCTGTCCCCGCATCACAGGAGCCTAACAGCCCCCAACTCTCTACCCATCACAGGTATGTCACAACCGTCATTGTTTCCACAGCACAGGGATGAGACAACCACTAGCTGTCTCTGTATCATAGGTATGTGTGAGCCCCCAGCTCTCTCCCCATCACAGGTGTGTGACAACACCCAGCTGTCTCCACATCACAAGTATGTGACAGCAACTACCTTACTCCGCATTAAAGGTATGGAACTGGCCCCAGCACTCTCCCTATCAGAAGTGTTTGATAGTCCCCATCTCTTTCCCCTTCACAAGTGAGTGACAGCCACAAGCTCCTTTCCCATCACAGGTGTGTGACATCCCCCTGCTCTCTCCCCATACCCGGTGAGTGACAGCCCCCAGCTCTCTCCCAATCACAGCAGTTTGACAGTCGACATCTGTCTTGGATATTACAAGTAAGTCACAACCCCCATCTCTCTCCCCCTCACATGTGTGTGACAAACCCAAGCTCTCTCCCCATCACAGGTGTGTGACATCCTCCAGCTCTCTCCCAATCACCGGTGAGTTACAGCCCCCAGCTCTCTCCCCATCACTGGTATGTGAGAGCCCCCAACTGTCTCCATATCACAGGTGCCTGACAAACCCCAAGTCTCTCCCCATCACTGGTATGTGACAGACCCCACGTCTCTCACCATCACAGGTGTTTGATAGTCCGCATGTCTTTCCCCATCACAGGTGTGTGATAGCCGCCAGCTCTCTCCCCATTACAGGTGAGTGACAGGCCCCAGCTCGCTCCCCATCACAGGTTTGTCAGTCCCCAACTCTCTCCCCATCACAGGGGAGTGACAGTCCCCATCCCTTCCCCTTCACAGGTGTGTGACAGCCCCCAGATCTCTCCACATCACAGGTGTGTGAGAACCCCCAGCTGTGTCCGCGTCACAGGTGCCTGAAAGCCCCCAACTCTCTCCCCATCACAGGTATGTGACAGCCCCCAGTAGTCTCCACATCACAGGTATGTGACAGACCCCAGCTCTCTCCCCATCACAGGTGTTTGACAGTTCCCATCTCTCGCTCCACCACAGGTGTGTGACAGCCCCCAGCTCTCTCCCCATCACAGGTGAGTAACGGCCCCCGGCTGTCTCCCCATCATATGTATGTGACAGCCCCCAGCTGTCTCTGCATTAAAGGTGCCTGACAACCCCTCAACTCTCTCCCCATCACAAGTATGTTACAGCCGACAACTGTCTCCACATCACAGGTATGTGACAGCCACCAGGTCTCTCCTCATCGCAGGTATGTGATAGCCCCCAGCTCTCTCCCCGTTATACGTATGTGACAGCCCCCAGCTGTCTCCACATCACAGGTATGTGACAACGCAAAGCTCTCTCCCCATCACATTTGTGTGACCGTCTCCAGCTGTCTCCATATCACAGGGGTGTGAAAGTTCCCCACTCTCTCCCCTTCACAGGTGGGTGACAGCCCCCAGCTCTAGCCCCATCAATATTGATTGACAGACCCCATCACTTTCCACATCACAAGTGAGTGACAGCCCCAAGCTCTCTCCCCATCACAGGTGAGTGATGGCCCCCAGGTGTCTCCCCATCACAGGTATGTGACAGCCCCCAGCTCTCTGTGCATCACAGGTATGTGAAAGAAACCAGCTGTCTCCACATCACAGGTATCTGACAGTCTCCATCTCTTTCCCCATCACAGGTGTTTGACAGACCCTAGCTCTCTCCCCATTTCAGGTGAGTAAGAAATCCCAGCTCTCTCCCCATCACAGGTATCTGAGAGCCCCCATCTGTCCCCGCATCACAGGAGCCTAACAGCCCCCAACTCTCTACCCATCACAGGTATGTCACAACTGCCATTGTCTCCACAGCACAGGGATGTGACAACCACTAGCTGTCTCTGTATCATAGGTATGTGTGAGCCCCCAGCTCTCTCCCCATCACAGGTGTGTGACAGCCCCAAGCTCTCTCCACATCACATGTGTGTGAGAGCCCCCAGCTGTGTCCGCATCACAGGTGCCTGAAAGCCCCCAACCCTCTCCCCATCACAGGTATGTGACAGCCCCCAGTTGTCTCCACATGACAGGTATGTGACAGACCCCAGCTCTCACCCCATCACAGGTGTTTGAACAGTCCCCATCTCTCGCTCCATCACAGGTGTGTGACAGCCCCCAGTTGTCTCCACGTCACAGGTATGAGACAGACCCCAGCTCTCTCCCCATCACAGGTGTTTGACAGTTCCCATCTCTCGCTCCACCAGAGGTGTGTGACAGCCCCCAGCTCTCTCCCCATCACAGGTGAGTAACGGCCCCCGGCTGTCTCCCCATCACATGTATGTGACAGCCCCCAGCTGTCTCTGCATTAAAGGTGCCTGACAACCCCTCAACTCTCTCCCCATCACAAGTATGTTACAGCCTACAACTGTCTCCACATCACAGGTATGTGACAGCCACCAGGTCTCTCCCCATCGCAGGTATGTGATAGCCCCCAGCTCTCTCCCCGTTGTACGTATGTGTCAGCCCCCACGTCTCTCACCATCACAGGTGTTTGATAGTCCGCATGTCTTTCCCCATCACAGCTGTGTGATAGCTGCCAGCTCTCTCCCCATTATAGGTGAGTGACAGCCCCCAGCTCGCTCCCCATCACAGGTGTGTCCGTCCCCATCTCTCTCCCTATAACAGGGTAGTGACATTGCCCATCCCTTCCACTTCACAGGTGTGTGACATCCCCCAGCTCTCTCCCGATCACAGGTATGTGACAGCCCCCAGCTCTCTCCACATCACAGGTTTGTGACAGCCCCCAGCTGTGTCCGCATCACATGTGCCTGAAAGCCCACAACTCTCTCCCCAGCACAGGTATGTGACAGCCCCCAGTTGTCTCCACATCACAGGTATGTGACAGACCCCTGCTCTCTCCCCATCACAGGTGTTTGACAGTCCCCATCTCTCGCTCCATCACACGTGTGTGACAGCCCTCAGCTCTCCCTCCCTCACAGTTGTGTGACCGTCACCATCTATCTCCATATCACAGGTGCGTGACTACGCCCAGCTCTCTCCCCTTCACAGGTGGGTGACAGCCCCAAGCTCTCTCCTGATCACAGGTGATTGACAGCCCCCAGCTCTCTCCCCATCACAGGTGACTGACATCCCCCATCTCTCTTCCCATCTCAGGTGAGTAACCGCCCTCAGCTCTCTCCCCATCATAGGTATGTGACAGCCCCCACCTGTAACAGCATCACAGGTATCTTACAGTCCCCATCTCTCTCCCCATCACAGGTGTGTGATAGCCCCAAACTGTCTCCCCATCACAGGTGAGTGACGGCTCCCAGCTCTCTCTGAATTACAGGTATATGATAGCCTCCAGCAGTCTCCACATCACAGGTATGTGACAACGCCAAGCTCTCTCCCCATCACAGGTGTGTGACCGTCCCCAGTTATCTCCATATCACAGGTGCGTGAAAGCCCCCAGCTCTCTCCCCTTCACTGGTGGGTGAGAGCCCAAGCTCTCTCCTGATCACAGGTGAGTGACATCCACCAGCTCTCTCCCCATCAAAGGTGTTTGATATTCCCCATCTCTCTCTCCATCACAGGTGTGTGACAGCCCCCAGCTCTCTCCCCATCACAGGTATGTGACAGCCCCCAGCTGTCTCAGCACAACAGGTATGTGACAGTCCCCATCACTCTCCCCATCACAGGTGTGTCATATCCCCCAGCTCTCTCCCCATCACAGGTAAGTGACGGCCCCCAGCTGTCTCCCCATCACATGTATGTGACAGCCTCCAGCTGTCTCCGCATCAAAGGTGCCTGACAGCCCCCAACTCTCTCCGCATCACTGGTATCTTAACGCCCCCAGCTGTCTGCACATCACAGGTGTGTGACCGTCCCCAGTTGTCTGTATATCACACGTGCGTGAAAGACCCCAGCTCTCTCCCCTTCAGATGTGGGTGACAGCCCCAAGCTCTCTCCTGATCACAGGTGAGTGACAGCCCCCATCTCTCTCCCCATCACAGGTATGTGACAGCCCACACCTGTGTCCACATCACAGTTATGTGACAGCCCCCAGCTCTCTCCCCATCACAGGTGTTTGACATTCTTCATCTCTCTCCCCATCACAGGTGTGTGACAGCCCCCAGCTCTCTACCCATCAGAGCTATTTGACATCCCCCAGCTGTCACTGCATCACAGTTGCGTGACAGCCCCCAGCTTTCTCCCCATCACAGGTATGTGACAGCCCCCAGCTGTCTCAGCATCACAGCTATGTGGCAGTCCCCATCTCTCTCCACATCACAGGTGTGTGACAGCCCTCAGCTCTCTCCCCATCACAGGTGAGTAACGTCCCCCGGCTGTCTCCCCATCACATATATGTGACAGCCCCCAGCTGTCTCCGCATTAAAGGTGCCTGACAACCCCTCAACTCTCTCCCCATCACAAGTACGTTACAGCCGACAATTGTCTCCACATCACAGGTATGTGACAGGCACCAGGTCTCTCCCCATCGCAGGTATGTGATAGCCCCCAGCTCTCTCCCCGTTATACGTATGTGACAGCCCCCAGCTGTCTCCACATCACAGGTATGTGACAACGCAAAGCTCTCTCCCCATCACATTTGTGTGACCGTCCCCAGCTCTCTCCATATCACAGGGGTGTGAAAGTCCCCCGCTCTCCCCCCTTCACAGGTGGGTGATAGACCCCAACTCTAGCCCCATCAAAATTGATTGACAGACCCCATCTCTTTCCACATCACAAGTGAGTGACAGCCCCAAGCTCTCTCCCCATTTCAGGTGAGTAAGAAGTCCGAGCTGTCTCCCCATCACAGGTATGTGACAGCCCCCAGCTCTCTGTGCATCACAGGTATGTGAAAGAAACCAGCTGTCTCCACATCACAGGTATCTGACAGTCCCCATCTCTTTCTCCATCACAGGTGTTTGACAAACCCCAGCTCTCTCCCCATTTCAGGTGAGTAAGAAATCCCAGCTCTCTCCCCATCACAGGTATCTGAGAGCCCCCATCTGTCCCCGCATCACAGGAGCCTAACAGCCCCCAACTCTCTACCCATCACAGGTATGTCACAACCGTCATTGTTTCCACAGCACAGGGATGAGACAACCACTAGCTGTCTCTGTATCATAGGTATGTGTGAGCCCCCAGCTCTCTCCCCATCACAGGTGTGTGACAACACCCAGCTGTCTCCACATCACAAGTATGTGACAGCAACTACCTTACTCCACATTAAAGGTATGGAACTGGCCCCAGCACTCTCCCTATCAGAAGTGTTTGATAGTCCCCATCTCTTTCCCCTTCACAAGTGAGTGACAGCCACAAGCTCCTTTCCCATCACAGGTGTGTGACATCCCCCTGCTCTCTCCCCATACCCGGTGAGTGACAGCCCCCAGCTCTCTCCCAATCACAGCAGTTTGACAGTCGACATCTGTCTTGGAATTACAAGTAAGTCACAATCCCCATCTCTCTCCCCCTCACATGTGTGTGACAAACCCAAGCTCTCTCCCCATCACAGGTGTGTGACATCCTCCAGCTCTCTCCCAATCACCGGTGAGTTACAGCCCCCAGCTCTCTCCCCATCACTGGTATGTGAGAGCCCCCAACTGTCTCCATATCACAGGTGCCTGACAAACCCCAAGTCTCTCCCCATCACTGGTATGTGACAGCCCCCACGTCTCTCACCATCACAGGTGTTTGATAGTCCGCATGTCTTTCCCCATCACAGGTGTGTGATAGCCGCCAGCTCGCTCCCCATCACAGGTTTGTCAGTCCCCAACTCTCTCCCCATCACAGGGGAGTAACAATCCCCATCCCTTCCCTTTCACAGGTGTGTGACAGCCACCAGCTCTCTCCCCATCACAGGTGAGTGACGGCCCCCAGCTCTCTCCACATCACATGTATGTGACAGACCCCAGCTGTCTCCGCATCAAAAGTGCCTGACAGTCCCCTACTCTCTCCACATCACTGGTATGTTAACGCCCCCAGCTGTCTGCACATCACAGGTGTGTGAACGTCCCCAGTTGTCTCCATATCACAGGTGCGTGAAAGCCCCCAGCTCTCTCCCTTTCACATGTGGGTGACAGCCGCAAGCTCTCTCCTGATCACAGGTGAGTGACAGCCCCCAGCTCTCTCCCCATCACAGGTATGTGACAGCCCCCACCTGTGTCCACATCACAGGTATGTGACAGTCCCCAGCTCTCTCCCCATCACAGGTGTTTGACATTCTTCATCTCTCTCCCCATCGCAGGTGTGTGACCGTCCCCAGTTGTCTCCATATCACAGGTGCCTGAAAGCCCCCAGCTCTCTCCCCTTCACCGGTGGGTGAGAGCCCCAAACTCTCTCCTGATCACAGGTGAGTGACAGCCCGCAGCTCTCTCCCCATCACAGTTGTTTGATATTCCCCATCTCTCTCCCTATCACAGGTGTGTGACAGCCCCCAGCTCTCTCCCCATCACAAGTATGTGACAGCTCACAGCTGTCACTGCATCACAGGTATTTGACAGCCCCCAGCTGTCTCAGCACAACAGCTATGTGACAGTCCCCATCACTCTCCCCATCACAGGTGTGTCACAGCCCCCAGCTCTCTCCCCATCACAGGTGAGTGACGACCCCCAGCTGTCTCCCCATCACATGTATGTGACAGCCCCCAGCTGTCTCCACATCAAAGGTGCCTGAGAGCCCCCAACTCTCTCTTCATCACTGGTATGTTAACGCCCCCAGCTGTCTGCACATCACAGGTGTGTGACCGTCCCCAGTTATCTCCATATCACAGGTGCGTGAAAGCCCCGAGCTCTCTCCTCTTCACATGTGGGTGACAGCCCCAAACTCTCTCCTGATCACAGGTGAGTGACAGACCCCAGCTCTCTCCCCATCACAGGTATGTGACAGCCCCCACCTGTGTCCACATCACAGGTATGTGACAGCCCCCAGCTCTCTCCCCATCACAGGTGTTTAACATTCTTCATCTCTCTCCCCATCACAGGTGTGTGACAGCCCCCAGCTCTCTACCCATCAGAGCTATTTGACATTCCCCAGCTGTCACTGCATCACAGTTGCCTGACAGCCCCCAGCTTTCTCCCCATCACAGGTATGTGACAGCCCCCAGCTGTCTCAGCATCACAGGTATGTGGCAGTCCCCATCTCTCTCCACATCACAGGTGTGTGACAGCCCTCAGCTCTCTCCCCGTCACAGGTGAGTAACGGCCCCCAGCTGTCTCCCCATAACATGTATGTGACATCACCCAGCTGTCTCCGCATTAAAGGTGCCAGACAACCCCTCAACTCTCTCCCCATCACAAGTATGTTACAGCCGACAACTGTCTCCACATCACAGGTATGTGACAGCCACCAGGTCTCTCCCCATCGCAGGTATGTGATAGCCCACAGCTCTCTCCCCGTTATACGTATGTGACAGCCCCCAGCTGTCTCCACATCACATTTATGTGACAACGCAAAGCTCTCTCCCCATCACAAGTATGTGACAGCTCACAGCTGTCTCCATATCACAGGGGTGTGAAAGTCCCCCGCTCTCTCCCCTTCACAGGTGGGTGACTGCCCCCAGCTCTAGCCCCATCAAAATTGATTGACAGACCCCATCTCTTTCCACATCACAAGTTAGTGACAGCCCCAAGCTCCTCCCCATCACAGGTGAGTGACGGCCCCCAGCTGTCTCCCCATCACAGGTATGTGACAGCCCCCAGCTCTCTCTGCATCACAGGTATGTGAAAGAAACCAGCTGTCTCCGCATCACAGGTATCTGACAGTCCCCATCTCTTTCCCCATCACAGGTGTTTGACAGACCCCAGCTCTCTCCCCATTTCTGGTGAGTAAGAAATCCCAGATCTCTCCCCATCACAGGTATCTGAGAGCCCCCATCTCTCCCCGCATCACAGGAGCCTAACAGCCCCCAACTCTCTACCCATCACAGGTATGTCACAACCGCCATTGTCTCCACAGCACAGGGATGTGACAACCACTAGCTGTCTCTGTATCATAGGTATGTGTGAGCCCCCAGCTCTCTCCCCATCACAGGTGTGTGACAACACCCAGCTGTCTCCACATCACAAGAATGTGACAGCAACTACCTGACTCCGCATTAAAGGTATGGAACTGGCCCCAGCACTCTCCCCATCAGAAGTGTTTGACAGTCCCCATCTCTTTCCCCTTCACAAGTGAGTGACAGCCCCAAGCTCCTTTCCCATCACAGGTGTGTGACATCCCCCAGGTCTCTCCCCATCCCCGGTGAGTGACAGCCCCCAGCTCTCTCCCAATCACAGCAGTGTGGCAGTCCACATCTGTCTTAGAATTAAAAGCAAGTGACAATCCCCATCTCTCTCTCCATCACAGGTGTGTGACAACCCCAAACTCTCTCCCCATCACAGGTGTGTGACATCCCCCAGCTCTCTCCCCATCACCGGTGAGTTACAGCCCCCAGCTCTCTCCCCATCACAGGTATGTGACAGCTCCCAGCTGTCACAGCATCACAGGTATGTGACACCCCTCAGCTGTCTCAGCATCACAGGTATGTGACAGTCCCCATCTCTCTCCCCATCACAGGTGTGTCACAGCCCCCAGCTCTCTCCCCATCACAGGTGAGTGACGGCCCCCAGCTGTCTCACCATCACATGTATGTGACAGCCACGACTTGTCTCCGCATCACAAATATGTGTGAGCCCCAGCTCATTCCCCATCACAGTTATTTGACAGTCCCCATTCATCTCCCCTTAACAGGTGTGTGACAGACCCCAGTATCTCCACATAACAATTATGTGACAGCCACGACTTGTCTCTGCATCACAAATATATGTGAGCCCCAGCTCATTCCTCATCACAGGAATTTGATACTCCCCATCCATCTCCCCTTAACAGGTGTGTGACAGCCCCCAACTCTCTCGCCATCAAAGGTGAGTGACAGCCCCAAGCTCTCTCCCCATCACAGGTTAGTGAGAGCCCCCAGGTGTTTCAGCATCAGAGGTATGTGACGGTCCCCATCTCTCTCCCCATCACAGGTGTGTGATAGACCCAAGCTCTCTCCGCATCACAGGTGAGTGACATCCCCCGGCTGTCTCCCCATCACATATATGTGACAGCCCCCAGCTGTCTCCGCATCAAAAGTGCCTGACAGCCTCCAACACTCTCCCCATCACAGGTATGTTACAGACGCCTGCTGTCTCCACATAACAGGTATGTGACAGCCCCCAGCACTCTCCACATCACAGGTGCGTGACAGCCCCCAGGTCTCTCCCCATCACAAGTGTTTGACAGTCCCCATCTCACTCCCCATCACACGTACGTGACAGCCCTCAGTACTCTCTCCATTACAGGTGAGTGACAGCCCCAAGCTCTCTCCCCATCACTGCTGTGTAACCGTCCCCAGCTGTCTCCATACCACAGGTGCGTGACAGTCCCAGCTCTCTCCCCATCACAGGTATGTGACAGCCCCCATCTCTCTCCCCATCAAAGGTCAGTGACAGCCCCCACCTCTCTCCCCATCACAGGCGATTGACAGCCCCCATTTCTCTTCCCATCACAGGTAAGTAACAAACCCCAGCTCTCTCTCCATCACAGGTATGTGACAGCCCCCAGCTGTCTCAGCATCACAGGTATGTGACAGCCCCCAACTGTCTCAGCATCACAGGTATGTGACAGTACCCATCACTCTCCCCATCACAGGTGAGTGACAGCCCCCATCTGTCTCAGCATCATAGGTATGTGACAGTCCCCATCTCTCTCCCCATCACAGGTGTGTCACAGCCCCCAGCTCTCTCCCCATCACATGTGAGTGACGGCCTCCAGCTGTCTCCCCATTACAAGTATGTCACAGCCACCAGCTCTCTCTGCATGACAGGTATGTGAAAGTCCCCAGCTCTCTAACCATCATAGGTGTTTGACAGTCTCCAGCTCTCTCCCCATCACAGGGGTGTGACAGCCCCCAGCTCTCTCCCCATCACAGGTTAGTGAGAGCCCCCAACTCTCCCCATGATAGGTATGTGACAACCCACAGCTGTCTCCGCCTCAGAGTTGCGTGGCAGCCCCCAACTCTCTCCCCATCACAGGTATATGACAGGCCACAGCTGTCTCCACTTCACAGATATGTGACAGCCCGCAGCTGTCTCCCCATTATATGTATGGGACAGTACCCAGCTGTCACCAAATCACAAGTATGTGACAACCCCAACCTCTCTACCCATCACAGGTGTGTGAGCGTCCCCAGGTCTCTCCATATCACAGGTGAGTGACAGCCCCCAGCTCTCTCCACAACACAGGTGAGTGACAGCCCCCAGCTCTCTCCCCATCCCAGGTGAGTGAGAGCCCCCATCTCTCTCCCCATTACAGGTGAGTGAAAGCCCCCAGCTCTCTCCCCATCACAGGTGAGTGGCAGCCTCCAGCTCTCTCCCCATCACAGGTATGTCACAACCCCCAGCTGTCTCAGCGACACAGATATGTGACAGTCCCCATCTCTCTCCCCATCTCAGGTATCTGACAGCCCCCAACTCTCTCCACTTCACAGGTATCTGTAAGAAACCAGCTGTCTCCGCATCAGAGGTATGTGGCAGACCCCAGGTCTCTCCCCACTACAGGTGTTTGATATACCCCATCTCTTCCCCCATGACAGGTGTGTGACAGCCCCCAGCTCTCTCCCCATTACAGGTGAGTGACAGCCCGCATCTCTCTTCCCATCACAGGTGTGTGACAGCCCCCAGCTCTCTCCCCATGACAGGGGAGTGACAGCCCCCAGCTTTCTCCCCATCATAGGTATGCGACAGTCACCAGCTGTCTCCGCATCACAGTGCCTGACAGCCCCCAACTCTCTCCCCATCACAGGTATGTTACAGCCCCCAGGTGTCTCCACATCACAGGTATGAAACAGCCACCAGCTCTCTCCGCATCACAGGTATGTGACAGGCCACAGCTCTCTCCCCATCATAGGTGATTGACAGTCCCTAGCTCTCTCCCCATCACAGCTGTGTGACAGCCCCCAGCTCTCTCCCCATCACAGGTGAGTGACGGCCCCCGACTGTCTCCCCATCACATGTACGTGACAGCCCCCAGCTGTCTCCGAATCACAGGTGCCTAACAGCCCCCAACTTTCTCCCCATCACAGGTATGTGAAAGACACAAGCTGTCTCCGAATCACAGGTATAAGACAGCTTCCAGGTCTCTCCCCATCACAGGTGTGTGACAGCCCCCAGCACTCTCCCCATCATAGGTGTTTGACAGTCCCCAACTCTCTCCCCATCACAGGTGTGTGACAGCCCCCAGCTCTTTCCCCATCACAGGTGAGTGAGAGCCCCCAATTCTCCCCATGATAGGTATGTGACAACCCACAGCTGTCTCCGCCTCACAGGTGTGTGGCAACCCCCAACTCTCTCCCTATCACAGGTATATGACAGGCTCCATCTGTCTCTATTTCACAGATATGTGACAGCCCCCAGCTGTCTCCCCATTATATGTATGTGACAGACCCCAGCTGTCTCCACATCACAGGTATGTGACAATCCCAAGCTCTCTCCCCATCACAGGTGTGTGACCATCCCCAGTTGTCTCCATATCACAGGTGTGTGACAACGCCAAGCTCTCTCCCCTTCACAGGTGGGTGACAGACCCCAGCTCTCTCTCCATCACAGGTGAGTGACAGCCCCCAGCTCTCCCCATATCACAGGTATGTGACAGCCCCCATTCTCTCCACATCACAGTTATGTGACAACCACTAGCTGTCTACGCATCACAGGTATGTGTGAGCACCAGCTCTGTCCCCATCACAGGTGTTTGACAGTCCCCATCTCTCTCACCATCACAGGTGTGTGACAGCCCCCAACTTTCTCCGCATCAGAGGTATGTGACAGCCCCCAGATCTCTCCCCATCACTGGTGTTTGACAGTCCCCATCCCTCTCCGCATCACATGTGTGTGACAGCCCCCAGCTCTCTCCACATCACAGGTGAGTGACAGCCCCCAGCTCTCTCCCCATCTCAGGTATCTGACAGCCCCCAGCTGTCTCCTCGTCACCGGTGCCTGACAGCCCCCAACTTTCTCCCCATCACAGGTATTTGTCAGTCCCCAACTGTCTCCACTTTACAGGTATCTGTAAGACACCAGCTGTCTCCGCATCACAGGTATGTGGCAGCCCCCAGGTCTCTCCCCATTACAGGTGTTTGACATACCCGATCTCTTTCCCCATCACAGGTGTGTGACAGACACCAGCTCTCGCCCCATTACAGGTGAGTGACAACCCGCAGATCTCTCCCCATCACAGGTGTGTGACAGCCCCCAGCTCTCTCCCCATGACAGGTGAGTGACAGCCCCCAGCTGTCTCCCCATCACAGGTGAGTGACATCCCCAAGCTCTCTCCACATTACTTATGTGTGACAGCCACCAGCACTCTCCCCATCATAGGTGTTTGACAGTCCCCATCTCTCTCCCCATCACAGGTGAGTGAAAGCCCACAGCTATCTCCCCATCACAGGTGAGTGACAGCCCCCTTCTCTCGTCCCATCACAGGTGAGTCACAGCCACCAGCTCTCTCCCCATCACAGGTGAGTGAAAGCCCCTAGCTCTCTCCCCATCACTGTTATGAGACAGCCCCCAGATGTCTCCGCATCACAGGTGCGTGACAGCCCCAGCTCTCTCCCCATCACAGGTATGTGACATCCCCCAGCTCTCTCCCCATCACAGGTAAGTGAAAGCCCCCAGCTTTTTCCGCATCACAGATGCCTGACAGCCCTCAACCCTCTCCCCTTCACAGGTATGTGACATCCCCCACCTGTCTCCACATCACAGGTGTGTGACAGCCACCTGCTCTCTCCAAATCACAGGTGAGTGACAACCCCCAGCGCTCTCCCCATCACAGGTATGTGACAGCCCCCAGCTTTCTCTGCCTGACAGGTGCGTGACAGCCCCCAACCCTCTCCCCATCACAGGTATATGACACGCCCCAGCTGTCTCCATATCACAGGTATATGACAGCCCCCAGCTGTCTCCCTATTATAGGTGACAGCCCCCAGCTGTCTCCACATAACAGTTATATGACAACCCGAGGGTCTCTCCCCATCACAGGTGTGTGACCTTCCCCAGCTGTCTCCATATCACAGGTGAGTGACAACGCCCAGCTCTCTTCCCTTCACAGGTGGGTGAAAACACCCAGCTATCTCCCCATCCCAGGTGAGTGAGAGCCCCCCTCTCTAACCCCATTACAGGTGAGTGACAGCTCCCATCTCTCTCCCCATCACAGGTGAGTGGCAGCCTCCATCTCTCTCCACATCACAGGTATGTGACAACCACTAGCTCTCTTCCCATCACAGGTGTTTGACAGTCCCCATCTCTCTCACCATCAGAGGTGTGTGACAGCCCCTAGCTCTCTCTCCATCACTGGTATGTGACAGCCTCCAGCTGTCTCCGCATCACAGGTGCGTGAGAGCCCCCAGCTCTCTCCCCATCACAGGTATGTGACAGCCCCCAGCTCTCTCCACATCAGAGCTGATAGACAGCCTCTATCTCTCCTCCCATCACAGGTGAGTTACAGCCTACAGCTCTCTCCCCATCACAGGTATGTGACAACCCCCAGCTCTATCCATATCATAGGTGTTTGACAGTCCCCATCTCTCTCCCCATCACAGGTGAATGACGGCCCCCAGCTCTCTCCCCATGATAGGTATGTGACAACCCACAGCTGTCTCTGCCTCAGAGGTGCGTGACAGCCCCCAACTCTCTCCCCGTCACAGGTATGTGACAGCCCCCAACTGCCACCCCATTATAGGTATGTGACAGACCCCAGCTGTCTTCACATCACAGGTATGTGACAGCCCCCAACTTTCTCCCCATTATAGGTATGTTACAGACCCCAGCTGTCTCCACATCACAGGTATGTGACAAGCCAAAAGTCTCTCCCCATCACAGGTGGTTGACAGCCCCCATCTCTCTTCCCATTACAAGTGAGTGACATCCCCCAGCGCACTCCCCATCACAGGTTTGTGACAGCCCCCAGCTTTCTCTGCCTGACAGGTGCGTGACAGCCCCCAACTCTCTCCCCATCACAGGTATATGACACGCCCCAGCTGTCTCCACATCACAGGTATATGACAGCCCCCAGCTGTCTCCCCATTATAGGTGACAGCCCCCAGCTCTCTCCCCATCACAAGTGAGTGAGAGCCCCCAACTGTCCCCATGATAGGTATGTGACAACCCACAGCTATCTCCGCCTCACAGTTGCATGGGAGCCCCCAACTCTCTCCCCATCACAGGTATATGACTGGCCCCAGCTGTCTCCACTTCACAGATATGTGACAGCCCACAGCTGTCTCCCCATTATATGTATGGGACAGTCCCCAGCTGGTCTCCAAATCACAGGTATGTGACAACCCCAAGCTCTCTCCCCATCACAGGTGTGTGACCCTCCCCAGGTATCTCCATATTACAGGTGTGTGACAAGGCCCAGCTCCCTCCCCTTCACAGGTGGGTGACAGCCCCCATCTGTCTTCCCATTACAGGTGAGTGACAGCACCCAGCTCTCTCTACAACACAAGTGAGTATAAGCCCCCAGCACTCTCCCCATCAGAGGTATGTGACAGCCCCCATTGTCTCCACATCACAGTTATGTGACAACCTCTAGTAGCCTACGCATCACAGGTATGTGTGAGCCCCTGCTCTCTCCCCATCACAGCTTTATGACAGCCCCCATTGTCCCCACATCACAGTTATGTGACAAACACTAGCTGTCTACGCATCACAGGTATGTGTAAGCCCCAGCTCTCTCCCCATCACAGGTGTTTGAAACTCCCCATCTCTCTCCCCAACACAGGTGTGTGATCGCCACCAGCTCTCTTGCCATCACAGCTGAGTGACAGCCCCCAGCACTCTCCCCATCACACGTGTGTGACAGCCCCCAGCTCTTTCCCCATCACAGGTGAGTGAGAGCCCCCAAATCTCCCCATGATAGGTTTGTGACAACCCACAGCTGTCTCCACATCACAGATATGTGACAGCCCCCAGCTGTCTCCATATTATATGTATGTGACAGCGCCCAGCGGTCTCCACATCACAGGTATGTGACAAAGCCAAGCTCTCTCCCCATCACAGGTGTGTGACCATCCCCAGTTGTCTCCATATCACAGGTGTGTGACAACGCCCAGCTCTCTCCCCTTCACAGGTGAGTGACAGCCCCCATCTCTCTCCTCATTACAGGTGAGTGACAGCCCCCATCTCTCTCCCCATCACAGGTATGTGACAGCCCCCACTTGTGTCCACATCACAGGTATGTGACAGACCCCAGCTCTCTCCCCATCACAGGTGTTTGACATTCTTCATCTCTCTCCCCATCACAGGTGTGTGACAGGCCCCAGCTCTCTACCCATCAGAGCTATTTGACATCCCCCAGCTGTCACTGCATCACAGTTGCCTGACAGCCGCCAGCTTTCTCCCCATCACAGGTATGTGACAGCACCCAGCTGTCTCCGCATTAAAGGTGCCTGACAACCCCTCAACTCTCTCCCCATCACAAGTATGTTACAGCCGACAACTGTCTCCACATCACAGGTATGTGACAGCCACCAGGTCTCTACCCATCAGAGCTATTTGACATCCCCCAGCTGTCACTGCATCACAGTTGCCTGAAAGCCCCCAGCTTTCTCCCCATCACAGGTATGTGACAGCCCCCAGCTGTCTCAGCATCACAGGTATGTGGCAGTCCCCATCTCTCTCCACATCACAGGTGTGTGACAGACCCCAGCTCTCTACCCATCACAGGTGAGTAACGGCCCCCGGCTGTCTCCCCATCACAGGTATGTGACAGCCCCCAGCTGTCTCCGCATTAAAGGTGCCTGACAACCCCTCAACTCTCTCCCCATCACAAGTATGTTACAGCCGACAACTGTCTCCACATCACAGGTATGTGACAGCCACCAGGTCTCTCCTCATCGCAGGTAAGTGATAGCCCCCAGCTCTCTCCCCGTTATATGTATGTGACAGCCCACAGCTGTCTCCACATCACAGGTATGTGACAACGCAAAGCTCTCTCCCTATCACATTTGTGTGACCGTCCCCAGCAGTCTCCATATCACAGGGGTGTGAAAATACCTGCTCTCTCCCCTTCACAGGTGGGTGACAGACCCCATCTCTAGCCCCATCAAAATTGATTGACAGACCCCATCTCTTTCCACATCACAAGTGAGTGACAGCCCCAAGCTCTCTCCCCATCACAGGTGAGTGACGGCCCCCAGCTGTCTCCCCATCACAGGTATGTGACAGCCCCCAGCTCTCTCTGCATCACAGGTATGTGAAAGAAACCAGCTATCTCCGCATCACAGTTATCTGACAGTCCCCATCTCTTTCCCCATCACAGGTGTTTGACAGATCCCAGCTCTCTCCCCATTTCAGGTGAGGAAGAAATCCCAGCTCTCTCCCCATCACAGGTATCAGAGAGCCCCCATCTGCCCCGCATCACAGGAGCCTAACAGCCCCCAACTCTCTACCCATCACAGGTATGTCACAACCGCCATTGTCTCCACAGCACAGGGATGTGACAACCACTAGCTGTCTCTGTATCATAGGTATGTGTGAGCCCCCAGCTCTCTCCCCATCACTGGTGTGTGACAACACCCAGCTGTCGGCACATCACAAGAATGTGACAGCAACTACCTGACTCCGTATTAAAGGTATGGAACTGGCCCCAGCACTCTCCCCATCAGAACTGTTTGACAGTCCCCATCTCTTTCCCCTTCACAAGTGAGTGACAGCCCCAAGCTCCTTTCCATCACAGGTGCGTGAAAGCCCCCAGCTCTCTCCCCATCACAGGTGTTTGATATTCCCCATCTCTCTCTCCATCACAGGTGTGTGACAGCCCCCAGCTCTCTCCGCATCACAGGTATGTGACACCTCCCAGCTGTCACAGCATCACAGGTATTTGACAGCCCCCAGCTGTCTCAGCACAACAGGTATGTGACAGTCCCCATCACTCTCCCCAACACAGGTGTGTCACAGCCCCCAGCTCTCTCCCCATCACAGGTGAGTGACGGCCCCCAGCTGTCTCCCCATCACATGTATGTGACAGCCCCCAGCTGTCTCCGCATCAAAGGTGCCTGACAGCCCCCAACTCTCTCCGCATCACTGGTATGTAAACGCCCCCAGCTGTCTGCACATCACAGGTGTGTGACCGTCCCCAGTTGTCTCCATAACACAGGTGCGTGAAAGCCCCCAGCTCTCTCCACTTCACATGTGGGTGACAGCCCCAAGCTCTCTCCTGATCACAGGTGAGTGACAGCCCCCAGCTCTCTTCCCATCACAGGTATGTGACAGCCCCCACCTGTGTCCACGTGACAGGTATGTGACAGCAACTACCTTACTCCGCATTAAAGGTATGGAACTGGCCCCAGCACTCTCCCTATCAGAAGTGTTTGATAGTCCCCATCTCTTTCCCCTTCACAGGTGGGTGACAGCCCCCACCTCTAGCCCCATCAATATTGATTGACAGACCCCATCACTTTCCACATCACAAGTGAGTGACAGCCCCAAGCTCTCTCCCCATCACAGGTGAGTGATGGCCCCCAGGTGTCTCCCCATCACAGGTATGTGACAGCCCCCAGCTCTCTGTGCATCACAGGTATGTGAAAGAAACCAGCTGTCTCCACATCACAGGTATCTGACAGTCTCCATCTCTTTCCCCATCACAGATGTTTGACAGACCCCAGCTCTCTCCCCATTTCTGGTAAGTAAGAAATCCCAGATCTCTCCCCATCACAGGTATCTGAGAGCCCCCATCTGTCCCCGCATCACAGGAGCCTAACAGCCCCCAACTCTCTACCCATCACAGGTATGTCACAACTGCCATTGTCTCCACAGCACAGGGATGAGACAACCACTAGCTGTCTCTGTATCATAGGTATGTGTGAGCCCCCAGCTCTCTCCCCATCACAGGTGTTTGACATTCTTCATCTCTCTCCCCATCACAGGTGTGTGACAGCCACCAGCTCTCTACCCATCAGAGCTATTTGACATCCCCCAGCTGTCACTGCATCACAGTTGCCTGACAGGCCCAGCTTTCTCCCCATCACAGGTATGTGAGAGCCCCCAACTGTCTCAGCATCACAGGTATGTGGCAGTCCCTATCTCTCTCCACATCACAGGTGTGTGAGAGCCCTCAGCTCTCTCCCCATTACAGGTGAGTAACGGCCCCCGGCTGTCTCCCCATCACATGTATGTGACAGCCCCCAGCTGTCTCCGCATTAAAGGTGCCTGACAACCCCACAACTCTCTCCCCATCACAAGAATGTTACAGCCGACAACTGTCTCCACATCACAGGTATGTGACAGCCACCAGGTCTCTCCTCATCGCAAGTATGTGATAGCCCCCAGCTCTCTCCCTGTTATACGTATGTGACAGCCCCCAGCTGTCTCCACATCACAGGTATGTGACAACGCAAAGCTCTCTCCCCATCATATTTGTATGACCGTCACCAGCTGTCTCCATATCACAGGGGTGTGAAAGTCCCCCGCTCTCTCCCCATCACAGGTGTTTGATATTCACTATCTCTCTCCCCATCACAGGTATGTGACAGCCTCCAGCTGTCTCAGCATCACAGGTATGAGGCAGTCCCCATCTCTCTCCACATCACAGGTGTGTGACAGCCCTCAGCTCTCTCCCCATCACAGGTGAGTAACGGCCCCCGGCTGTCTCCCCATCACATGTATGTGACAGCCCCCATCTGTCTCCGCTTTAAAGGTGCCTGACAACGCCTCAACTCTCTCCCCATCACAAGTATGTTACAGCCGACAGCTGTCTCCACATCACCGGTATGTGACAGCAACCAGTTCTGTCCCCATCGCAGGTATGTGATAGCCCCCAGCTCTCTCCCCATTATACGTATGTGACAGCATCCAGCTGTCTCCACATCACTGGTATTTGTCAGCCCCCAGCTCTCTCTGCATCACAGGTATGTGAAAGAAACCAGCTGTCTCCGCATCACAGGTATCTGACAGTCCCCATCTCTTTCTCCATCACAGGTGTTTGACAAACCCCAGCTCTCTCCCCATTTCAGGTGAGTAAGAAATCCCAGCTCTCTCCCCATCACAGGTATCTGAGAGCCCCCATCTGTCCCCGCATCACAGGAGCCTAACAGCCCCCAACTCTCTACCCATCACAGGTATGTCACAACCGTCATTGTTTCCACAGCACAGGGATGAGACAACCACTAGCTGTCTCTGTATCATAGGTATGTGTGAGCCCCCAGCTCTCTCCCCATCACAGGTGTGTGACAACACCCAGCTGTCTCCACATCACAAGTATGTGACAGCAACTACCTTACTCCGCATTAAAGGTATGGAACTGGCCCCAGCACTCTCCCTATCAGAAGTGTTTGATAGTCTCCATCTCTTTCCCCTTCACAAGTGAGTGACAGCCACAAGCTCCTTTCCCATCACAGGTGTGTGACATCCCCCTGCTCTCTCCCCATACCCGGTGAGTGACAGCCCCCAGCTCTCTCCCAATCACAGCAGTTTGACAGTCGACATCTGTCTTAGAATTACAAGTAAGTCACAATCCCCATCTCTCTCCCCCTCACATGTGTGTGACAAACCCAAGCTCTCTCCCCATCACAGGTGTGTGACATCCTCCAGCTCTCTCCCAATCACCGGTGAGTTACAGCCCCCAGCTCTCTCCCCATCACTGGTATGTGAGAGCCCCCAACTGTCTCCATATCACAGGTGCCTGACAAACCCCAAGTCTCTCCCCATCACTGGTATGTGACAGACCCCACGTCTCTCACCATCACAGGTGTTTGATAGTCCGCATGTCTTTCCCCATCACAGGTGTGTGATAGCCGCCAGCTCTCTCCCCATCACAGGGGAGTGACAGTCCCCATCCCTTCCCCTTCACAGGTGTGTGACAGCCCCCAGATCTCTCCACATCACAGGTGTGTGAGAACCCCCAGCTGTGTCCGCATCACAGGTGCCTGAAAGCCCCCAACTCTCTCCCCATCACAGGTATGTGACAGCCCCCAGTAGTCTCCACATCACAGGTATGTGACAGAACCCAGCTCTCTCCCCATCACAGGTGTTTGACAGTTCCCATCTCTCGCTCCACCACAGGTGTGTGACAGCCCCCAGCTCTCTCCCCATCACAGGTGAGTAACGGCCCCCGGCTGTCTCCCCATCATATGTATGTGACAGCCCCCAGCTGTCTCTGCATTAAAGGTGCCTGACAACCCCTCAACTCTCTCCCCATCACAAGTATGTTACAGCCGACAACTGTCTCCACATCACAGGTATGTGACAGCCACCAGGTCTCTCCTCATCGCAGGTATGTGATAGCCCCCAGCTCTCTCCCCGTTATACGTATGTGACAGCCCCCAGCTGTCCTCACATCACAGGTATGTGACAACGCAAAGCTCTCTCCCCATCACATTTGTGTGACCGTCTCCAGCTGTCTCCATATCACAGGAGTGTGAAAGTTCCCCACTCTCTCCCCTTCACAGGTGGGTGACAGCCCCCAGCTCTAGCCCCATCAATATTGATTGACAGACCCCATCACTTTCCACATCACAAGTGAGTGACAGCCCCAAGCTCTCTCCCCATCACAGGTGAGTGATGGCCCCCAGGTGTCTCCCCATCACAGGTATGTGACAGCCCCCAGCTCTCTGTGCATCACAGGTATGTGAAAGAAACCAGCTGTCTCCACATCACAGGTATCTGACAGTCTCCATCTCTTTCCCCATCACAGGTGTTTGACAGACCCTAGCTCTCTCCCCATTTCACGTGAGTAAGAAATCCCAGCTCTCTCCCCATCACAGGTATCTGAGAGCCCCCATCTGTCCCCGCATCACAGGAGCCTAACAGCCCCCAACTCTCTACCCATCACAGGTATGTCACAACTGCCATTGTCTCCACAGCACAGGGATGTGACAACCACTAGCTGTCTCTGTATCATAGGTATGTGTGAGCCCCCAGCTCTCTCCCCATCACAGGTGTGTGACAGCCCCAAGCTCTCTCCACATCACATGTGTGTGAGAGCCCCCAGCTGTGTCCGCATCACAGGTGCCTGAAAGCCCCCAACCCTCTCCCCATCACAGGTATGTGACAGCCCCCAGTTGTCTCCACATGACAGGTATGTGACAGACCCCAGCTCTCACCCCATCACAGGTGTTTGAACAGTCCCCATCTCTCGCTCCATCACAGGTGTGTGACAGCCCCCAGTTGTCTCCACGTCACAGGTATGAGACAGACCCCAGCTCTCTCCCCATCACAGGTGTTTGACAGTTCCCATCTCTCGCTCCACCAGAGGTGTGTGACAGCCCCCAGCTCTCTCCCCATCACAGGTGAGTAACGGCCCCCGGCTGTCTCCCCATCACATGTATGTGACAGCCCCCAGCTGTCTCTGCATTAAAGGTGCCTGACAACCCCTCAACTCTCTCCCCATCACAAGTATGTTACAGCCTACAACTGTCTCCACATCACAGGTATGTGACAGCCACCAGGTCTCTCCCCATCGCAGGTATGTGATAGCCCCCAGCTCTCTCCCCGTTGTACGTATGTGTCAGCCCCCACGTCTCTCACCATCACAGGTGTTTGATAGTCCGCATGTCTTTCCCCATCACAGGTGTGTGATAGCTGCCAGCTCTCTCCCCATTATAGGTGAGTGACAGCCCACAGCTCGCTCCCCATCACAGGTGTGTCCGTCCCCATCTCTCTCCCTATAACAGGGTAGTGACATTGCCCATCCCTTCCACTTCACAGGTGTGTGACATCCCCCAGCTCTCTCCCGATCACAGGTATGTGACAGCCCCCAGCTCTCTCCACATCACAGGTTTGTGACAGCCCCCAGCTGTGTCCGCATCACATGTGCCTGAAAGCCCACAACTCTCTCCCCAGCACAGGTATGTGACAGCCCCCAGTTGTCTCCACATCACAGGTATGTGACAGACCCCTGCTCTCTCCCCATCACAGGTGTTTGACAGTCCCCATCTCTCGCTCCATCACACGTGTGTGACAGCCCCCAGCTCTCCCTCCCTCACAGTTGTGTGACCGTCACCATCTATCTCCATATCACAGGTGCGTGACTACGCCCAGCTCTCTCCCCTTCACAGGTGGGTGACAGCCCCAAGCTCTCTCCTGATCACAGGTGATTGACAGCCCCCAGCTCTCTCCCCATCACAGGTGACTGACATCCCCCATCTCTCTTCCCATCTCAGGTGAGTAACCGCCCTCAGCTCTCTCCCCATCATAGGTATGTGACAGCCCCCACCTGTAACAGCATCACAGGTATCTTACAGTCCCCATCTCTCTCCCCATCACAGGTGTGTGATAGCCCCAAACTGTCTCCCCATCACAGGTGAGTGACGGCTCCCAGCTCTCTCTGAATTACAGGTATATGATAGCCTCCAGCAGTCTCCACATCACAGGTATGTGACAACGCCAAGCTCTCTCCCCATCACAGGTGTGTGACCGTCCCCAGTTATCTCCATATCACAGGTGCGTGAAAGCCCCCAGCTCTCTCCCCTTCACTGGTGGGTGAGAGCCCAAGCTCTCTCCTGATCACAGGTGAGTGACATCCACCAGCTCTCTCCCCATCAAAGGTGTTTGATATTCCCCATCTCTCTCTCCATCACAGGTGTGTGACAGCCCCCAGCTCTCTCCGCATCACAGGTATGTGACACCTCCCAGCTGTCACAGCATCACAGGTATTTGACAGCCCCCAGCTGTCTCAGCACAACAGGTATGTGACAGTCCCCATCACTCTCCCCAACACAGGTGTGTCACAGCCCCCAGCTCTCTCCCCATCACAGGTGAGTGACGGCCCCCAGCTGTCTCCCCATCACATGTATGTGACAGCCCCCAGCTGTCTCCGCATCAAAGGTGCCTGACAGCCCCCAACTCTCTCCGCATCACTGGTATGTTAACGCCCCCAGCTGTCTGCACATCACAGGTGTGTGACCGTCCCCAGTTGTCTCCATAACACAGGTGCGTGAAAGCCCCCAGCTCTCTCCCCTTCACATGTGGGTGACAGCCCCAAGCTCTCTCCTGATCACAGGTGAGTGACAGCCCCCAGCTCTCTTCCCATCACAGGTATGTGACAGCCCCCACCTGTGTCCACGTGACAGGTATGTGACAGCCCCAGCTCTCTCCCCATCACAGGTGTTTGACATTCTTCATCTCTCTCCCCATCACAGGTGTGTGACAGCCACCAGCTCTCTACCCCTCAGAGCTATTTGACATCCCCCAGCTGTCACTGCATCACAGTTGCCTGACAGGCCCAGCTTTCTCCCCATCACAGGTATGTGAGAGCCCCCAACTGTCTCAGCATCACAGGTATGTGGCAGTCCCTATCTCTCTCCACATCACAGGTGTGTGAGAGCCCTCAGCTCTCTCCCCATTACAGGTGAGTAACGGCCCCCGGCTGTCTCCCCATCACATGTATGTGACAGCCCCCAGCTGTCTCCGCATTAAAGGTGCCTGACAACCCCACAACTCTCTCCCCATCACAAGAATGTTACAGCCGACAACTGTCTCCACATCACAGGTATGTGACAGCCACCAGGTCTCTCCTCATCGCAAGTATGTGATAGCCCCCAGCTCTCTCCCTGTTATACGTATGTGACAGCCCCCAGCTGTCTCCACATCACAGGTATGTGACAACGCAAAGCTCTCTCCCCATCATATTTGTATGACCGTCACCAGCTGTCTCCATATCACAGGGGTGTGAAAGTCCCCCTCTCTCTCCCCATCACAGGTGTTTGATATTCACTATCTCTCTCCCCATCACAGGTGTGTGACAGCCCCCAGCTCTCTCCCCATCACAGTTATGTGACAGCTCCCAGCTATCACAGCATCACAGGTATTTGACAGCCCCCAGCTGTCTCAGCATCACAGGTATGTGGCAGTCCCTACCTCTCTCCACATCACAGGTGTGTGAGAGCCCTCAGCTCTCTCCCCATCACAGGTGAGTAACGCCCCCCGGCTGTCTCCTCATCACATGTATGTGACAGCCCCCAGCTGTCTCTGCATTAAAGGTGCCTGACAACCCCACAACTCTCTCCCCATCACAAGTATGTTACAGCCGACAACTATCTCCACATCACAGGTATGTGACAGCCACCAGGTCTCTCCTCATCGCAAGTATGTGATAGCCACCAGCTCTCTCCCCGTTATACGTATGTGACAGACCCCAGCTGTCTCCACATCACAGGTATGTGACAACGCAAAACTCTCTCCCCATCACATTTGTGTGACCGTCCCCAGCTGTCTCCATATCACAGGGGTGTGAAAGTTCCCCACTCTCTCCCCTTCACAGGTGGGTGACAGACCCCAGCTCTAGCCCCATCAAAATTGATTGACAGACCCCATCTCTTTCCACATCACAAGTGAGTGACAGCCCCAAGCTCTCTCCCCATCACAGGTGAGTGATGGCCCCCAGGTGTCTCCCCATCACAGGTATGTGACAGCCCCCAGCTCTCTGTGCATCACAGGTATGTGAAAGAAACCAGCTGTCTCCGCATCACAGGTATCTGACAGTCCTCATCACTTTCCCCATCACAGATGTTTGACAGACCCCAGCTCTCTCCCCATTTCTGGTAAGTAAGAAATCCCAGCTCTCTCCCCATCACAGGTATCTGAGAGCCCCCATCTGTCCCCGCATCACAGGAGCCTAACAGCCCCCAACTCTCTACCCATCACAGGTATGTCACAACCGCCATTGTCTCCACAGCACAGGGATGTGAAAACCACTAGCTGTCTCTGTATCATAGTTATGTGTGAGCCCCCAGCTCTCTCCCCATCACAGGTGTGTGACAACACCCAGCTGTCTCCACATGACAAGAATGTGACAGCAACTACCTGACTCCGCATTAAAGGTATGGAACTGGCCCCAGCACTCTCCCCATCAGAAGTGTTTGACAGTCCCCATCTCTTTCCCCTTCACAAGTGAGTGACAGCCTCAAGCTCCTTTCCCATCTCAGGTGTGTGACATCCCCCTGCTCTCTCCCCATCCCCTGTGAGTGACAGCCCCCAGCTTTCTCCCAATCACAGCAGTGTGGCAGTCCACATCTGTCTTAGAATTACAAGCAAGTGACAATCCCCATCTCTCTCTCCATCACCGGCGTGTGACAACCCCAACCTCTCTCCCCATCACAGGTGTGTGACATCCCCCAGCTCTCTCCCCATCACAGGTGAGTGACGGCCCCCAGCTGTCTCCCCATCACATGTATGTGACAGCCCCCAGCTGTCTCCGCATCAAAGGTTCCTGACAGTCCCCTACTCTCTCCACATCCTTGGTATGTTAACGCCCCCAGTTGTCTGCACATCACAGGTGTGTGTCCGTCCCCAGGTGTCTCCATATCACAGGCGCGTGAAAGCTCCCAGCTTTCTCCCTTTCACATGTGGGTGACAGCCCCAAGCTCTCTCCTGATCACAGGTGAGTGACAGCCCCCAGCTCTCTCCCCATCACAGGTATGTGACAGCCCCCACCTGTGTCCACATCATAGGTGTGTAACAGACCCCAGCTCTCTACCCATCAGAGCTATTTGACATCCCCCAGCTGTCACTGCATCACAGTTGCCTGACATCCCCCAGCTTTCACACCATCACAGGTATGTGACAGCCTCCAGCTGTCTCAGCATCACAGGTATGAGGCAGTCCCCATCTCTCTCCACATCACAGGTGTGTGACAGCCCTCAGCTCTCTCCCCATCACAGGTGAGTAACGGCCCCCGGCTGTCTCCCCATCACATGTATGTGACAGCCCCCATCTGTCTCCGCTTTAAAGGTGCCTGACAACGCCTCAACTCTCTCCCCATCACAAGTATGTTACAGCCGACAGCTGTCTCCACATCACCGGTATGTGACAGCAACCAGTTCTGTCCCCATCGCAGGTATGTGATAGCCCCCAGCTCTCTCCCCATTATACGTATGTGACAGCATCCAGCTGTCTCCACATCACTGGTATTTGTCAGCCCCCAGCTCTCTCTGCATCACAGGTATGTGAAAGAAACCAGCTGTCTCCGCCTCACAGGTATCTGACAGTCCCCATCTCTTTCTCCATCACAGGTGTTTGACAAACCCCAGCTCTCTCCCCATTTCAGGTGAGTAAGAAATCCCAGCTCTCTCCCCATCACAGGTATCTGAGAGCCCCCATCTGTCCCCGCATCACAGGAGCCTAACAGCCCCCAACTCTCTACCCATCACAGGTATGTCACAACCGTCATTGTTTCCACAGCACAGGGATGAGACAACCACTAGCTGTCTCTGTATCAGAGGTATGTGTGAGCCCCCAGCTCTCTCCCCATCACAGGTGTGTGACAACACCCAGCTGTCTCCACATCACAAGTATGTGACAGCAACTACCTTACTCCGCATTAAAGGTATGGAACTGGCCCCAGCACTCTCCCTATCAGAAGTGTTTGATAGTCTCCATCTCTTTCCCCTTCACAAGTGAGTGACAGCCACAAGCTCCTTTCCCATCACAGGTGTGTGACATCCCCCTGCTCTCTCCCCATACCCGGTGAGTGACAGCCCCCAGCTCTCTCCCAATCACAGCAGTTTGACAGTCGACATCTGTCTTAGAATTACAAGTAAGTCACAATCCCCATCTCTCTCCCCCTCACATGTGTGTGACAAACCCAAGCTCTCTCCCCATCACAGGTGTGTGACATCCTCCAGCTCTCTCCCAATCACCGGTGAGTTACAGCCCCCAGCTCTCTCCCCATCACTGGTATGTGAGAGCCCCCAACTGTCTCCATATCACAGGTGCCTGACAAACCCCAAGTCTCTCCCCATCACTGGTATGTGACAGACCCCACGTCTCTCACCATCACAGGTGTTTGATAGTCCGCATGTCTTTCCCCATCACAGGTGTGTGATAGCCGCCAGCTCTCTCCCCATCACAGGGGAGTGACAGTCCCCATCCCTTCCCCTTCACAGGTGTGTGACAGCCCCCAGATCTCTCCACATCACAGGTGTGTGAGAACCCCCAGCTGTGTCCGCATCACAGGTGCCTGAAAGCCCCCAACTCTCTCCCCATCACAGGTATGTGACAGCCCCCAGTAGTCTCCACATCACAGGTATGTGACAGACCCCAGCTCTCTCCCCATCACAGGTGTTTGACAGTTCCCATCTCTCGCTCCACCACAGGTGTGTGACAGCCCCCAGCTCTCTCCCCATCACAGGTGAGTAACGGCCCCCGGCTGTCTCCCCATCATATGTATGTGACAGCCCCCAGCTGTCTCTGCATTAAAGGTGCCTGACAACCCCTCAACTCTCTCCCCATCACAAGTATGTTACAGCCGACAACTGTCTCCACATCACAGGTATGTGACAGCCACCAGGTCTCTCCTCATCGCAGGTATGTGATAGCCCCCAGCTCTCTCCCCGTTATACGTATGTGACAGCCCCCAGCTGTCTCCACATCACAGGTATGTGACAACGCAAAGCTCTCTCCCCATC
This sequence comes from Balaenoptera physalus, assembly GCF_965194825.1. Taxonomy (NCBI): domain Eukaryota; kingdom Metazoa; phylum Chordata; class Mammalia; order Artiodactyla; family Balaenopteridae; genus Balaenoptera; species Balaenoptera physalus. Next base: position 11,005 of record NW_028124348.1, on the reverse strand, counting down.
ACATTTGTGTGACCGTCTCCAGCTGTCTCCATATCACAGGGGTGTGAAAGTTCCCCACTCTCTCCCCTTCACAGGTGGGTGACAGCCCCCAGCTCTAGCCCCATCAATATTGATTGACAGACCCCATCACTTTCCACATCACAAGTGAGTGACAGCCCCAAGCTCTCTCCCCATCACAGGTGAGTGATGGCCCCCAGGTGTCTCCCCATCACAGGTATGTGACAGCCCCCAGCTCTCTGTGCATCACAGGTATGTGAAAGAAACCAGCTGTCTCCACATCACAGGTATCTGACAGTCTCCATCTCTTTCCCCATCACAGGTGTTTGACAGACCCTAGCTCTCTCCCCATTTCACGTGAGTAAGAAATCCCAGCTCTCTCCCCATCACAGGTATCTGAGAGCCCCCATCTGTCCCCGCATCACAGGAGCCTAACAGCCCCCAACTCTCTACCCATCACAGGTATGTCACAACTGCCATTGTCTCCACAGCACAGGGATGTGACAACCACTAGCTGTCTCTGTATCATAGGTATGTGTGAGCCCCCAGCTCTCTCCCCATCACAGGTGTGTGACAGCCCCAAGCTCTCTCCACATCACATGTGTGTGAGAGCCCCCAGCTGTGTCCGCATCACAGGTGCCTGAAAGCCCCCAACCCTCTCCCCATCACAGGTATGTGACAGCCCCCAGTTGTCTCCACATGACAGGTATGTGACAGACCCCAGCTCTCACCCCATCACAGGTGTTTGACAGTCCCCATCTCTCGCTCCATCACAGGTGTGTGACTGCCCCCAGTTGTCTCCACGTCACAGGTATGAGACAGACCCCAGCTCTCTCCCCATCACAGGTGTTTGACAGTTCCCATCTCTCGCTCCACCAGAGGTGTGTGACAGCCCCCAGCTCTCTCCCCATCACAGGTGAGTAACGGCCCCCGGCTGTCTCCCCATCACATGTATGTGACAGCCCCCAGCTGTCTCTGCATTAAAGGTGCCTGACAACCCCTCAACTCTCTCCCCATCACAAGTATGTTACAGCCTACAACTGTCTCCACATCACAGGTATGTGACAGCCACCAGGTCTCTCCCCATCGCAGGTATGTGATAGCCCCCAGCTCTCTCCCCGTTATACGTATGTGTCAGCCCCCACGTCTCTCACCATCACAGGTGTTTGATAGTCCGCATGTCTTTCCCCATCACAGGTGTGTGATAGCTGCCAGCTCTCTCCCCATTATAGGTGAGTGACAGCCCCCAGCTCGCTCCCCATCACAGGTGTGTCCGTCCCCATCTCTCTCCCTATAACAGGGTAGTGACATTGCCCATCCCTTCCACTTCACAGGTGTGTGACATCCCCCAGCTCTCTCCCGATCACAGGTATGTGACAGCCCCCAGCTCTCTCCACATCACAGGTTTGTGACAGCCCCCAGCTGTTTCCGCATCACATGTGCCTGAAAGCCCACAACTCTCTCCCCAGCACAGGTATGTGACAGCCCCCAGTTGTCTCCACATCACAGGTATGTGACAGACCCCTGCTCTCTCCCCATCACAGGTGTTTGACAGTCCCCATCTCTCGCTCCATCACACGTGTGTGACAGCCCCCAGCTCTCCCTCCCTCACAGTTGTGTGACCGTCACCATCTATCTCCATATCACAGGTGCGTGACTACGCCCAGCTCTCTCCCCTTCACAGGTGGGTGACAGCCCCAAGCTCTCTCCTGATCACAGGTGATTGACAGCCCCCAGCTCTCTCCCCATCACAGGTGACTGACATCCCCCATCTCTCTTCCCATCTCAGGTGAGTAACCGCCCTCAGCTCTCTCCCCATCATAGGTATGTGACAGCCCCCACCTGTAACAGCATCACAGGTATCTTACAGTCCCCATCTCTCTCCCCATCACAGGTGTGTGATAGCCCCAAACTGTCTCCCCATCACAGGTGAGTGACGGCTCCCAGCTCTCTCTGAATTACAGGTATATGATAGCCTCCAGCAGTCTCCACATCACAGGTATGTGACAACGCCAAGCTCTCTCCCCATCACAGGTGTGTGACCGTCCCCAGTTATCTCCATATCACAGGTGCGTGAAAGCCCCCAGCTCTCTCCCCTTCACTGGTGGGTGAGAGCCCAAGCTCTCTCCTGATCACAGGTGAGTGACATCCACCAGCTCTCTCCCCATCAAAGGTGTTTGATATTCCCCATCTCTCTCTCCATCACAGGTGTGTGACAGCCCCCAGCTCTCTCCCCATCACAGGTATGTGACAGCTCCCAGCTGTCACAGCATCACAGGTATTTGACAGCCCCCAGCTGTCTCAGCACAGCAGGTATGTGACAGTCCCCATTACTCTCCCCATCACAGGTGTGTCATATCCCCCAGCTCTCTCCCCATCACAGGTAAGTGACGGCCCCCAGCTGTCTCCCCATCACATGTATGTGACAGCCCCCAGCTGTCTCCGCATCAAAGGTGCCTGACAGCCCCCAACTCTCTCCGCATCACTGGTATGTTAACGCCCCCAGCTGTCTGCACATCACAGGTGTGTGACCGTCCCCAGTTGTCTCCATATCACAGGTGCGTGAAAGACCCCAGCTCTCTCCCCTTCAGAAGTGGGTGACAGCCCCAAGCTCTCTCCTGATCACAGGTGAGTGACAGCCCCCATCTCTCTCCCCATCACAGGTATGTGACAGCCCACACCTGTGTCCACATCACAGTTATGTGACAGCCCCCAGCTCTCTCCCCATCACAGGTGTTTGACATTCTTCATCTCTCTCCCCATCACAGGTGTGTGACAGCCCCCAGCTCTCTACCCATCAGAGCTATTTGACATCCCCCAGCTGTCACTGCATCACAGTTGCGTGACAGCCCCCAGCTTTCTCCCCATCACAGGTATGTGACAGCCCCCAGCTGTCTCAGCATCACAGCTATGTGGCAGTCTCCATCTCTCTCCACATCACAGGTGTGTGACAGCCCTCAGCTCTCTCCCCATCACAGGTGAGTAACGTCCCCCGGCTGTCTCCCCATCACATATATGTGACAGCCCCCAGCTGTCTCCGCATTAAAGGTGCCTGACAACCCCTCAACTCTCTCCCCATCACAAGTACGTTACAGCCGACAATTGTCTCCACATCACAGGTATGTGACAGGCACCAGGTCTCTCCCCATCGCAGGTATGTGATAGCCCCCAACTCTCTCCCCGTTATACGTATGTGACAGCCCCCAGCTGTCTCCACATCACAGGTATGTGACAACGCAAAGCTCTCTCCCCATCACATTTGTGTGACCGTCTCCAGCTGTCTCCATATCACAGGGGTGTGAAAGTTCCCCACTCTCTCCCCTTCACAGGTGGGTGACAGCCCCCAGCTCTAGCCCCATCAATATTGATTGACAGACCCCATCACTTTCCACATCACAAGTGAGTGACAGCCCCAAGCTCTCTCCCCATCACAGGTGAGTGATGGCCCCCAGGTGTCTCCCCATCACAGGTATGTGACAGCCCCCAGCTCTCTGTGCATCACAGGTATGTGAAAGAAACCAGCTGTCTCCACATCACAGGTATCTGACAGTCTCCATCTCTTTCCCCATCACAGGTGTTTGACAGACCCTAGCTCTCTCCCCATTTCAGGTGAGTAAGAAATCCCAGCTCTCTCCCCATCACAGGTATCTGAGAGCCCCCATCTGTCCCCGCATCACAGGAGCCTAACAGCCCCCAACTCTCTACCCATCACAGGTATGTCACAACTGCCATTGTCTCCACAGCACAGGGATGTGACAACCACTAGCTGTCTCTGTATCATAGGTATGTGTGAGCCCCCAGCTCTCTCCCCATCACAGGTGTGTGACAGCCCCAAGCTCTCTCCTCATCACATGTGTGTGAGAGCCCCCAGCTGTGTCCGCATCACAGGTGCCTGAAAGCCCCCAACCCTCTCCCCATCACAGGTATGTGACAGCCCCCAGTTGTCTCCACATGACAGGTATGTGACAGACCCCAGCTCTCACCCCATCACAGGTGTTTGACAGTCCCCATCTCTCGCTCCATCACACGTGTGTGACAGCCCCCAGCTCTCCCTCCCTCACAGTTGTGTGACCGTCACCATCTATCTCCATATCACAGGTGCGTGACTACGCCCAGCTCTCTCCCCTTCACAGGTGGGTGACAGCCCCAAGCTCTCTCCTGATCACAGGTGATTGACAGCCCCCAGCTCTCTCCCCATCACAGGTGACTGACATCCCCCATCTCTCTTCCCATCTCAGGTGAGTAACCGCCCTCAGCTCTCTCCCCATCATAGGTATGTGACAGCCCCCACCTGTAACAGCATCACAGGTATCTTACAGTCCCCATCTCTCTCCCCATCACAGGTGTGTGATAGCCCCAAACTGTCTCCCCATCACAGGTGAGTGACGGCTCCCAGCTCTCTCTGAATTACAGGTATATGATAGCCTCCAGCAGTCTCCACATCACAGGTATGTGACAACGCCAAGCTCTCTCCCCATCACAGGTGTGTGACCGTCCCCAGTTATCTCCATATCACAGATGCGTGAAAGCCCCCAGCTCTCTCCCCTTCACTGGTGGGTGAGAGCCCAAGCTCTCTCCTGATCACAGGTGAGTGACATCCACCAGCTCTCTCCCCATCAAAGGAGTTTGATATTCCCCATCTCTCTCTCCATCACAGGTGTGTGACAGCCCCCAGCTCTCTCCCCATCACAGGTATGGGACAGCTTCCAGCTGTCACAGCATCACAGGTATTTGACAGCCCCCAGCTGTCTCAGCACAGCAGGTATGTGACAGTCCCCATCACTCTCCACATCACAGGTGTGTCACAGCCCCCAGCTCTCTCCCCATCACAGGTGAGTGACGGCCCCCAGCTGTCTCCCCATCACAGGTATGTGACAGCCCCCAGCTCTCTCTGCATCACAGGTATGTGATAGAAACCAGCTGTCTCCACATCACAGGTATCTGACAGTCCCAATCTCTTTCCCCATCACAGGTGTTTGACAGACCCCAGCTCTCTCCCCATTTCAGGTGTGTAAGAAATTCCAGCTCTCTCACCATCACCGGTATCTGAGAGCCCACATCTGTCGCCGCATCACAGGAGCCTAACAGACCCGAACTCTCTACCTATCACAGGTATGTCACAACCGCCATTATCTCCACAGCACAGGGATGTGACAACCACTAGCTGTCTCTGTATCATAGGTATGTGTGAGCCCCCAGCTCTCTCCCCATCACAGGTGTGTGACAACACCCAGCTGTCTCCACATCACAAGAATGTGACAGCAACTACCTGACTCCGCATTAAAGGTATGGAACTGGCCCCAGCACTCTCCCCATCAGAAGTGTTTGACAGTCCCCATCTCTTTCCCCTTCACAAGTGAGTGACAGCCCCAAGCTCCTTTCCCATCACAGGTGTGTGACATCCCCCTGCTCTCTCCCCATCCACGGTGAGTGACAGCCCCCAGCTCTCTCCCAATCACAGCAGTGTGACAGTCGACATCTGTCTTAGAATTACAAGTAAGTGACAATCCCCATCTCTCTCCCCATCACAGGTGTGTGACAACCCCAAGCTCTCTCCCCATCATAGGTGTGTGACATCCCCCAGCTCTCTCCCCATCACCGGTGAGTTACAACCCCCAGCTCTCTCCCCATCACTGGTATGTGACAGCCCCCAACTCTCTCCATATTACAGGTGCCTGACAAACCCCAAGTGTCTCCCCATTACTGGTATGTGACAGCCCCCACGTCTCTCACCAACACAGGTGTTTGATAGTCCGCATGTCTTTCCCCATCACAGGTGTGTGATAGCCGCCAGCTCTCTCCCCATTACAGGTGAGTGACAGCCCCCAGCTCGCTCCCCATCACAGGTGTGTCAGTCCCCAACTCCCTCCCCATCACAGGGGAGTGACAGTCCCCATCCCTTCCCCTTCACAGGTGTGTGACAGCCCCCAGCTGTGTCCGCATCACCGGTGCCTGAAAGCCCCCAACTCTCCCCCCATCACAGGTATGAGACAGCCCCCAGTTGTCTCCACATCACAGGTATGTGACAGACCCCAGCTCTCTCCCTATCACAGGTGTTTGACAGTCCCCATCTCTCGCTCCCCACAGGTGTGTGACAGCCCCCCGCTCTCCCTCCATCACAGGTGTGTGACCATCCCCATCTATCTCCATATCACAGGTGCGTGACTACGCCCAGCTCTCTCCCCTTCACAGGTATGTGACAGCTCCCAGCTGTTCCAGCATCACAGGTATTTGACAGGACCTAGCTATCTCAGCAGAACAGGTATGTGACAGTCCCCATCACTCTCCCCATCACAGGTGTGTCACATCCCGCAGCTCTCTCCCCATCAGAGGTGAGTGACGGCCCCCAGCTGTCTCCCCATCACATATATGTGTCAGCCCCCAGCTGTCTCCGCATCAAAGGTGCCTGACAGCCCCCAACTCTCTCCGCATCACTGGTATTTTAACGCCCCCAGCTGTCTGCACATCACAGGTGTGTGACCGTCCCCAGTTGTCTCCATATCACAGGTGCGTGAAAGCCCCCAGCTCTCTCCCCTTGACATGTGGGTGACAGCCCCAAGCTCTCTCCTGATCACAGGTGAGTGACAGCCCCCAGCTCTCTTCCCATCACAGGTATGTGACAGCCCCCACCTGTGTCCACATCACAGGTATGTGACAGCCCCCAGCTCTCTCCCCATCACAGGTGTTTGACATTCTTCATCTCTCTCCCCATCACAGGTGTTTGACAGCCCCCAGCTCTCTCCCCATCACAGGTGTTTGACAACCCCAAGCTCTCTCCCCATCACAGGTGTGTGACATCCCCCAGCTCTCTCCCCATCACCGGTGAGATACAGCCCCCAGCTCTCTCCCCACCACAGGTATGTGACAACCCCCAGCTGTCTCCGCATCACAGGTGCCTGACAAACCCCAAGTCTCTCCCCATCACAGGTATGTGAGAGCCTCCAGCTGTCGCCACATCACAGGTATGTGACAACGCCAAGCTCTCTCCTCATCACAGGTGTGTGACCGTTCGCAGCTGTCTCCATATCACAGATGCGTGAAAGATCCCAGCTCTCTCCCTTTCACAGGTGGGTGACGGGCCCTAGGTATCGCTCCAACACATGTATGTGACAGCCCCCATCTCTTTTCCCATCCCAAGTGAGTGACAGTCCCCAGCTCTCTCCCAATCACAGGTGTTTGACCGTCCCCAGGTGTCTCCATATCACAGGTGGGTGACAATGCCTAGCTCTCTCCCATTCACAGGTGTGTGACAGCCACCAGCTCTCTTCCCATCACAGGTGAGTGACAGCCCCCAGCTCTCTCCCCATCACAGGTATCTGAGAGCCCCCATCTGTCTCCGCATCACAGGAGCATAACATCCCCCACCTCTATCCCCATCACAGGTATTTCACAACGTCCATTGTCTCCACATCACAGGTATGTGGCAACCAGTAGCTGTCTACGCATCACAGGTATGTGTGAGCCCCAGCTCTCTCCCCATCACAGGTGAGTGACAACCCCCAGCTGTCTCCCCATCACAGGTGTGCGAAAGACCCCAGCTGTCTCCCCATCACAGGTGAGTGATAGGCCCCAGCTTTCTCCCCATCACAGGTATGTGTCAACCCCCAGCTGTCTCCACATCACAGGTATGTGAAACACACCAGCTGTCTCCGCATCACAGGTATCTGACAGCACCCAGGTGTCTCCACATCACAGGTGTTTGACAGTCCCCATCTCTTTTCCCATCACAGGTGTGTGACAGACCCCAGATCTCTCCCCATCACAGGTATCTGACAGCCCCCATCTTTCTCCGCATCACAAGAGCCTAACAGCCCCCAACTCTCTCCCCATCACAGGTATGTCACAACCCCCATTGTCTCCACATCACAGGGATGTGACAACCACTAGCGGTCTCTGCATCATAGGTATGTGTGAGCCCCCAGCTCTCTCCCCATTACAGGTGTGTGACAGCCCCCAGCTCTCTACCCATCACAGGTGTGTGAAGCCCCCAGCTCTCTCCCCATCACAGGTGAGTGATAGCCCCTAGCTCTCTCCCCATCACAGGTGTGTTACCGTCCCCAGTTGTCTCCATATCACAGGTGCGTGAAAGCCCCCAGCTCTCTCCCCTTCACCGGTGGGTGAGAGCCCCAAGCTCTCTCCTGATCACAGGTGAGTGACAGCCCCCAGCTCTCTCCCCATCACAGGTGTTTCATATTCCCCATCCCTCTCCCCATCACAGGTGTGTGACAGCCCCCAGCTCTCTCCCCATCACAGGTGTTTGACATTCTTCATCTCTCTCCCCATCACAGGTATGGGACAGCCCCCAGCTGTCTCAACATCACAGGTATGTGGCAGTCCCCATCTCTCTCCACATCACAGGTGTGTCACAGACCTAAGCTCTCTCCCCATCTCAGGTGAGTAACGGCCCCCGGCTGTCTCCCCATCACATGTATGTGACAGCCCCCAGCTGTCTCCTCATTAAAGGTGCCTGACAACCCCTCAACTCTGTCCCCATCACAAGTATGTTACAGCCGACAACTCTCTCCACATCACAGGTATGTGACAGCCACCAGGTCTCTCCCCATCACAGGTGAGTGACGGCCCCCAGCTGTCTCCCCATCCCAGGTATGTGACAGCCCCCAGCTCTCTCTGCATCACAGGTATGTGAAAGAAACCAGCTGTCTCCGCATCACAGGTATCTGACAGTCCCCATCTCTTTCCCCATCACAGGTGTTTGACAGACCCCAGCTCTCTCCCCATTTCAGGTGAGTAAGAAATCCCAGTTCTCTCCACATCACAGGTATGTGAGAGCCCCCATCTGTCACCGCATCACAGGAGCCTAACAGCCCCCAACTCTCTACCCATCACAGGTATGTCACAACCGCCATTGTCTCCACAGCACAGAGATGTGACAACCACTAGCTGTCTCTGTATCATAGGTATCTATGAGCCCCCAGCTCTCTCCCCCTCACAGGTGTGTGACAACACCCAGCTGTGTCCACATCACAAGAATGTGACAGCAACTACCTGACTCCGCATTAAATGTATGGAACTGGCCCCAGCACTCTCCCCATCAGAAGTGTTTGACAGTCCCCATCTCTTTCCCCTTCACAAGTGAGTGACAGCCCCAAGCTCCTTTCCCATCACAGGTGTGTGACATCCCCCAGCTCTCTCCCCATCCCCAGTGAGTGACAGCCCCCAGCTCTCTCCCAATCACAGCAGTGTGACAGTCCATATCTGTCTTAGAATTACAAGCAAGTGACAATCCCCATCTCTCTCCCCATCACAGCTGTGTGACAACCCCAAGCTCTCTCCTCATCACAGGTGTGTGACCATCCCCAGCTGTGTCCATATCGCAGGTGCGTGAAAGCCCGCAGCTCTTTCCGCTTCACAGGTGGGTGACGGCCCCCATCTCTCTCCCCATCACAAGTGAGTGATAACCCCCAGCTCTCTCCTCATCACAGGTGTGTGACCGTCCCCAGCTGTCTCCATATCACGGGTGCGTGAAAGATCCCAGCTCTCTCCCTTTCACAGGTGGGTGACAGCCCCTAGCTATCACTCCAACACATGTATGTGACAGCCCCCATCTCTCTCCCCATCACAAGTGAGTGACAGCACCCAGCTCTCTCCCAATCACAAGTGTGTGACCGTCCCCAGGTGTCTCCATATGACAGGTGAGTGACAATGCCCAGCTCTCTCCCATTCACAGGTGTGTGACAGCCACCAGCTCTCTCCCCATCACAGGTATCTGAGAGCCCCCATCTCTCTCCACATCACAGGAGCCTAACATCCCCCACCTCTCTCCCCATCACAGGTATGTCACAAATCCCATTGTCTCCACATCACAGGTATGTGTGAGCCCCAGCTCTCTCCCCATCAGAGGTGATTGACAACCCCCAGCTCTCTCCCCATCACAGGTGTGCGACAGACCCCAGCTGTCTCCCCATCACAGGTGAGTGGTAGGCCCTAGCTTTCTCCCTATCACAGGTATGTGAAAGCCCCCAGCTGATGCCGCATCACAGGAGCCTGACAGCCCCCAACTTTCTCCCCATCAGAGGTATGTGTCAACCCCCAGCTGTCTCCACATCACAGGTATGTGAAACACACCAGCTGTCTCCGCATCACAGGTATCTGACAGCCCCCAGGTCTCTCCCCATCACAGGTGTTTGACAGTCCCCATCTCTTTTCCCATCACAGGTATGTGACAGACCCCAGCTCTCTCCCCATCACAGGCATCTGAGAGACCCCATATTTTTCTGCATCACAGGAGTCCAACAGCCCCCAGCTCTCTCCCCATCTCAGGTATGTCACAACCCCCATTGTCTCCACATCACAGGGATGTGACAACCACTAGCTGTCTCTGCATCATAGGTATGTGTGAGCCCCCAGCTCTCTCCCCATCACAGGTGTGTGAAAGCCACAAGCTGTCTCCACATCACAAGTATGTGACAGCAACTACCTGTCTCCGCATCACAGGTATGTGACTGGCCCCAGCACTCTCCACATCAGAAGTGTTTGACAGTCCCCATCACTTTCCCCTTCACAAGTGTGTGACAGTCCCAAGCTCCCTTCCCATCACAGGTGTGTGACATTTCACAGCTCTCTCCCCATCCCTGGTGAGTGACAGCCTCCAGCTCTCTCCCAATTACAGCAGTGTGACAGCCCCCAGCTCTCTACCCATCAGAGCTATTTGACATCCCCCAGCTGTCACTGCATCACAGTTGCGTGACAGCCCCCACCTTTCCCCCATCACATGTATGTGACAGCCCCCAACTGTCTCAGCATCACAGGTATGAGGCAGTCCCCATCTCTCTCCACATCACAGCAGTGTGACAGCCCCCAGGTGTCCTACAATTACAAGTAAGTGACAATCCCCATATCTCTCTCCATCACAGGTGTGTGACAACCCCAAGCTCTCTCCCCGTCAGAGGTGTGTGACATCCCCCAGCTCTCTACCCATCACTGGTATGTGACAGCCCCCAACTGTCTCCATATCACAGGTGCCTGACAAACCCCAAGTCTCTCCCCA
>NW_028124349.1:0-52000 GCF_965194825.1 Balaenoptera physalus | reverse complement strand
GGATCATGGAACATTGTGAAGACAAGTGTCATGAAATACTGTGCTGACACAGATCATGGAGCAACGCGATTATCCGGACAATGGAGCATTGTGACTACAAAGGCCATGGAACATTGAGATAAGAGAGTTCATGGAGCATTGTGATGACAAGGGTCCTGGAACCTAGTGATGACACGGTTCATACAGCATTGAGATGAGAAGGGCCAACGCGAATTGTGATGACACGTGTCATGGGGCATTGTGATGAGATTGGTCATCTTGCATTGTGATGACAGTGGTCATGAAGAATTTTGATTAAAGGTATCATGGAGCACTGTGATGACAAAGGCCAAGGAACATTTTGATGACAAGTGTCATTGAGCAATGGGATGACATGGGAATGGAGCATTATGATGCCAAGAGTTCTGGAGCATTGTGATGACGAGGGCATGGAGCATTGTGATTACAGGGGCCATGGAGCATTGTGATGACAACGGCATGGAGCATTGTGATGAGAGGGGTCATTGAGCATTATGATTACAAAGACCATGAGGCATTGTGATGACACGGGCCTTGGAGCATTGTGATGACAATGGTCATCAAGCATTGTGATGACAGGGGTCATAGAGCATTGTGATGAGAAAGACCATGGAGCATGGTGATGACAGAGGCCATGGAGCATTGTAATGACAAGGCCATGTACCATTGTGATTACAAGGGTCATGGAGCATTGTGATTACAAGCGTCAAGGAGCATTGTGATGACAAGGGCAGGGAACCTTGTGGTGACCGGGGTCATGGAGCATTTTGATGACAATTTTCATGGAACTTTGTGATGAGAGGGGTCATGGAGCATTGTGTTGAAAGGGAACATGCAGCAGTGTGATTATAGGGTCCATGGTGCATTGTGAATACATAGGCCATGGAAAAATGTGATGACAGGAGTCATGCAGCATTGTGATGACAGGCTCATGGAGCATTGTGATTACAGCGGTTATGGGGCACTGTGATGACAGGGGCCATGGAGCATTGTGATGAAAATTGTCCAGGAGCATTGTGATGAGAGCGGTCACAGAGAATTGGGATGAAAGGTATCATGCAGCATTGTGATGACAACGGTCATGGATCATTTTGATGACAGGGGTCATGGAACATTCTGATAACAAGGTTCATAAAGCATTTTGATGACAGGGGTCATGGAGCATTGTGTTGACACGGGCATGGAGCATTGTAATGATAGGACATCTGGAGCATTGTGATGAAAAGGGGATGGGGCATTTTGATGACAGGGTCCAAGGAGCATTGTGCTGACAATGGCACGGAGCATTATGGTGAAAAGGGTACTGCAGCACTGTGAGGAAAGGAGTCATGGATCATTGTGATGACAGGGGTCATGGAGCATTGTAATGACACGGTCAAGGATCATTGCGATAACAAGAATTCTGGAGCATTGTGATGAAAGGGCATGGAGCATTGTGATTAAAGGTGACAAGGAGCATTGTGATGATATGGGCAGAGAACTTTGTGATGACAGGGGTCATGGAGCATTGTGATGAAAAGTGTCATGGAACATTGTGCTGACTGGGATCATGGAGCTTTCTGGTAAGAGAGGCCTTGGAGATTTGTGATGGCAGGCGTCATGGGGCATTGTGATGACAGCGGTCTTGGAGCATTGTGATGAAATGGGTCACAGAGCACTGTGATTACAGGGGCCATGGAGCATTGTGAATACAAAGGCTATGGAGCATTGAGATGACAGGTTTCATGGAGCATTGTGATGAAAGTGATCATGGATCATTGTGATGACAAGTGTCCTGGAACCTTGTGATGACACGGTTCATGGAGCATTGTGATGACAAGGACCATGCGAATTGTGATGACATCAGTCATGGGGCATTGTGATGACAGTGGTCATCTAGAATTGTGATGAAAGGTATCAGGGAGCACTGTGATTAAAGGGACCATGGAACATTGTGATGACAAAGGCCATGGAGCATTGTGATGACAAGTGTCAAGGGGCATTTTGATGACATTGGCATGGAGCATTATGATGACAAGAGTTCTGGAGAATTTTGATGACAAGGGCATGGAGCATTGTGATGACAGTGGCCATGGAACACTGTGATGCCAAAGGCCATGGAGCATTGTGATGACAAGTGTCATGGGGCATTTTGATGACATTGGCATGGAGCATTATGATGACAAGAGTTCTTGAGCATTTTGATGACAAGGGCATGGAGCATTGTGATGACAGGGCCCATGGAGCATTGTGATGAAAAGGGCAGGGTACATTGTGATGACTGGGTTCATGGAGCATTGTGATGAAAGGGGCCATGGAGCATTGAGATGACAGGCGTCATGAGGCATGGTGATGACAGTGGTCATGGAGCATTGTGATGAAAGAGATCATGGAGCAATATGATAACAGGGGCCATGGAGCATTGTGATGACAGGTGTATTGGAGCATTGTGATGAAAGGAGTCATGGATCATTGTGATGACATGTGTCCTGGAACACTGTGCTGACACGGTTCATCGAGTATTGTGATGACAAGGGTCATAGCGAATTGTGATGACAGGTGTCATGGGGCATTGTGATGACATTGATCATCTAGGAATTGTGATGAAAGGTATTATGGAGCACTGTGATGACTGGGGCCATGAGGCATTGTTATGAAACTTGTCCTGGATTATTGTGATGACAGCAGTCATGGAGAATTGTGATGACAGGGATTATGCAACATTGTGTTGACAAGGGTATGGACTATTGTGATGACAATGGTCATGGAGCCATGTGATGAAAGTTTTCATGGAACGTCGTGATGAAAAGTGCCTGGCAGCATTGTGACGATAAAGGCCATGGAGCATTGTGATGACAAGTGTCATGGAACATTGTAATGAAAGGTTTCATTGTGCACTGTGATGACAAGGGGGATGGAGTACTGTGATGAAACTGGTCCTGGAGCATTGTGATAACAAAAGCCACGGAGCATTTTTATGACAGGCATCATGGAGCATTGTGAAGAAAGGGGCCGTGGGGAATTGTAATGACAATAGAGAAATGTCATGAAAATGGTCAGCGAGCATAGTGATTAAAGTGGTCATTGAGAATTGTCATGAAAAGCGACATAGAGCATTGTGATGACAAAGGTCATGGAGAACTGTGAAGACCAGGGTCATGTAGCATTGTGATGCCACGGTCATGGAACATTGTGTTGACAAGAATCCTGGAGCATTGTGAGGAAAAAGGCATGGAGCATTGTGATTATAGGGGACATGGAGCATTGTGATGATATGGGCCGGGAACACTGTGATGACAGGTGTTATGGAGCAATGTGATGACAAGTGTCATGGAGCATTGTGATGAAAGGGTCCTTGGAGAATTGTGATGACAGGCGTCATGAGGCATTGAGATGGCAGTGGTCATGGAGCATTATGATGAAAGGTGTTATGGAGCACTGTGATTACAGGGGCCATGGAGCATTTTGAATACAATGGCCTTGGAGCATTGAGATGACAGTGGTCATGGAGCATTGTGATGAAAATGGTAATGGATCATTGTGATGACAAGTGTCCTGGGACCCTCTGATGACATGGTTCATGGAGCATTGTGATGACAATGGTCATGGCGAATTGTGATGACAATGTCATGGGGCATTGTGATGGCAGTGGTCATCTAGAAATGTGATTAAAGTTATTATGGAGCACAGTAATGAGAGGGGCCATGGAGCATTGTGATGACAAGTGTCATGGAGCATGGTGATGAAACGGACATGGAGCATTATAATGACAAGTGTTCTGGAGCCTTGTGATGACAAGGGCATGGAGGTTTGTGATGACAGGGGTCATGGGGCATTGTGAATACAAGGGACATGGAGCCTTGTGATGACAAGGGACAAGGATCATTGTAAAAACAGGTATCATTGGGCATTGTGATGACAGGGGCATGGAGCATTTTTATGTAAGTTGCCATGGAGAATTGTCATGAAAGGGATCATGTGGATTTGTAATGACAAGGGCCATGGAGCATTGTGATGAAACAAATCTTGGAGTATTTTGATGAAAGTTGTCATGGAGCATTGCGATGAAAAGCACCAAGGAACATTGTGATGACAAGGGCCATCGGGCGCTGTGATGACAAGTGTCATGGAGCATTGTGATGACAGGTGTCATGGTGCATCGTGATGACGAATGCCATGGAGAATTGTGATGAGAGGTAGCATTGGGCATTGTAATGAAAGGGGTCATGGAGTACTGGGATTTCAGGGGCCATGGAGCATTGTGATAACAAGTGACATGGAGAAGAGTGATGACAGGTGACATAGAGCATTGTGATGACAAGTGCCATTTAGCATTTTGATGACAGGGGTCATCAGGCATTGTGTTGACAGTGGTCACGGAGCATTGTGATGACAAAGGCCATAGAGCATTGTGAAGACAAGATTCATGGAGCATTGTGATGACACGGGGCATGAAGCATGGTGATGACAACATACCTGGAGCATTGTGATGACCTGGGCATGGAGCATTGTGATTACAGGAGACATGGAACATTGTGATGACATTGGCAGGGATCATTTTGATTACAGGGATCATGGAACATTGTGAAGACAAGTGTCATGAAATACTGTGCTGACACAGATCATGGAGCAACGCGATTATCCGGACAATGGAGCATTGTGACTACAAAGGCCATGGAACATTGAGATAAGAGAGTTCATGGAGCATTGTGATGACAAGGGTCCTGGAACCTAGTGATGACACGGTTCATACAGCATTGAGATGAGAAGGGCCAAGGCGAATTGTGATGACACGTGTCATGGGGCATTGTGATGAGATTGGTCATCTTGCATTGTGATGACAGTGGTCATGAAGAATTTTGATTAAAGGTATCATGGAGCACTGTGATGACAAAGGCCAAGGAACATTTTGATGACAAGTGTCATTGAGCAATGGGATGACATGGGAATGGAGCATTATGATGCCAAGAGTTCTGGAGCATTGTGATGACGAGGGCATGGAGCATTGTGATTACAGGGGCCATGGAACATTGTGATGACAACGGCATGGAGCATTGTGATGAGAGGGGTCATTGAGCATTATGATTACAAAGACCATGAGGCATTGTGATGACACGGGCCTTGGAGCATTGTGATGACAATGGTCATCAAGCATTGTGATGACAGGGGTCATAGAGCATTGTGATGAGAAAGACCATGGAGCATGGTGATGACAGAGGCCATGGAGCATTGTAATGACAAGGCCATGTACCATTGTGATTACAAGGGTCATGGAGCATTGTGATTACAAGCGTCAAGGAGCATTGTGATGACAAGGGCAGGGAACCTTGTGGTGACCGGGGTCATGGAGCATTTTGATGACAATTTTCATGGAACTTTGTGATGAGAGGGGTCATGGAGCATTGTGTTGAAAGGGAACATGCAGCAGTGTGATTATAGGGTCCATGGTGCATTGTGAATACATAGGCCATGGAAAAATGTGATGACAGGAGTCATGCAGCATTGTGATGACAGGCTCATGGAGCATTGTGATTACAGCGGTTATGGGGCACTGTGATGACAGGGGCCATGGAGCATTGTGATGAAAATTGTCCAGGAGCATTGTGATGACAGCGGTCACAGAGAATTGGGATGAAAGGTATCATGCAGCATTGTGATGACAACGGTCATGGATCATTTTGATGACAGGGGTCATGGAACATTCTGATAACAAGGTTCATAAAGCATTTTGATGACAGGGGTCATGGAGCATTGTGTTGACACGGGCATGGAGCATTGTAATGATAGGACATCTGGAGCATTGTGATGAAAAGGGGATGGGGCATTTTGATGACAGGGTCCAAGGAGCATTGTGCTGACAATGGCACGGAGCATTATGGTGAAAAGGGTACTGCAGCACTGTGAGGAAAGGAGTCATGGATCATTGTGATGACAGGGGTCATGGAGCATTGTAATGACACGGTCAAGGATCATTGCGATAACAAGAATTCTGGAGCATTGTGATGAAAGGGCATGGAGCATTGTGATTAAAGGTGACAAGGAGCATTGTGATGATATGGGCAGAGAACTTTGTGATGACAGGGGTCATGGAGCATTGTGATGAAAAGTGTCATGGAACATTGTGCTGACTGGGATCATGGAGCTTTCTGGTAAGAGAGGCCTTGGAGATTTGTGATGGCAGGCGTCATGGGGCATTGTGATGACAGCGGTCTTGGAGCATTGTGATGAAATGGGTCATAGAGCACTGTGATTACAGGGGCCATGGAGCATTGTGAATACAAAGGCTATGGAGCATTGAGATGACAGGTTTCATGGAGCATTGTGATGAAAGTGATCATGGATCATTGTGATGACAAGTGTCCTGGAACCTTGTGATGACACGGTTCATGGAGCATTGTGATGACAAGGACCATGCGAATTGTGATGACATCAGTCATGGGGCATTGTGATGACAGTGGTCATCTAGAATTGTGATGAAAGGTATCAGGGAGCACTGTGATTAAAGGGACCATGGAACATTGTGATGACAAAGGCCATGGAGCATTGTGATGACAAGTGTCAAGGGGCAATTTGATGACATTGGCATGGAGCATTATGATGACAAGAGTTCTGGAGAATTTTGATGACAAGGGCATGGAGCATTGTGATGACAGTGGCCATGGAACACTGTGATGCCAAAGGCCATGGAGCATTGTGATGACAAGTGTCATGGGGCATTTTGATGACATTGGCATGGAGCATTATGATGACAAGAGTTCTTGAGCATTTTCATGACAAGGGCATGGAGCATTGTGATGACAGGGCCCATGGAGCATTGTGATGAAAAGGGCAGGGTACATTGTGATGACTGGGTTCATGGAGCATTGTGATGAAAGGGGCCATGGAGCATTGAGATGACAGGCGTCATGAGGCATGGTGATGACAGTGGTCATGGAGCATTGTGATGAAAGAGATCATGGAGCAATATGATAACAGGGGCCATGGAGCATTGTGATGACAGGTGTATTGGAGCATTGTGATGAAAGGAGTCATGGATCATTGTGATGACATGTGTCCTGGAACACTGTGCTGACACGGTTCATCGAGTATTGTGATGACAAGGGTCATAGCGAATTGTGATGACAGGTGTCATGGGGCATTGTGATGACATTGATCATCTAGGAATTGTGATGAAAGGTATTATGGAGCACTGTGATGACTGGGGCCATGAGGCATTGTTATGAAACTTGTCCTGGATTATTGTGATGACAGCAGTCATGGAGAATTGTGATGACAGGGATTATGCAACATTGTGTTGACAAGGGTATGGACTATTGTGATGACAATGGTCATGGAGCCATGTGATGAAAGTTTTCATGGAACGTCGTGATGAAAAGTGCCTGGCAGCATTGTGACGATAAAGGCCATGGAGCATTGTGATGACAAGTGTCATGGAACATTGTAATGAAAGGTTTCATTGTGCACTGTGATGACAAGGGGGATGGAGTACTGTGATGAAACTGGTCCTGGAGCATTGTGATAACAAAAGCCACGGAGCATTTTTATGACAGGCATCATGGAGCATTGTGAAGAAAGGGGCCGTGGGGAATTGTAATGACAATAGAGAAATGTCATGAAAATGGTCAGCGAGCATAGTGATTAAAGTGGTCATTGAGAATTGTCATGAAAAGCGACATAGAGCATTGTGATGACAAAGGTCATGGAGAACTGTGAAGACCAGGGTCATGTAGCATTGTGATGCCACGGTCATGGAACATTGTGTTGACAAGAATCCTGGAGCATTGTGAGGAAAAAGGCATGGAGCATTGTGATTATAGGGGACATGGAGCATTGTGATGATATGGGCCGGGAACACTGTGATGACAGGTGTTATGGAGCAATGTGATGACAAGTGTCATGGAGCATTGTGATGAAAGGGTCCTTAGAGAATTGTGATGACAGGCGTCATGAGGCATTGAGATGGCAGTGGTCATGGAGCATTATGATGAAAGGTGTTATGGAGCACTGTGATTACAGGGGCCATGGAGCATTTTGAATACAAAGGCCTTGGAGCATTGAGATGACAGTGGTCATGGAGCATTGTGATGAAAATGGTAATGGATCATTGTGATGACAAGTGTCCTGGGACCCTCTGATGACATGGTTCATGGAGCATTGTGATGACAATGGTCATGGCGAATTGTGATGACAATGTCATGGGGCATTGTGATGGCAGTGGTCATCTAGAAATGTGATTAAAGTTATTATGGAGCACAGTAATGAGAGGGGCCATGGAGCATTGTGATGACAAGTGTCATGGAGCATGGTGATGAAACGGACATGGAGCATTATAATGACAAGTGTTCTGGAGCCTTGTGATGACAAGGGCATGGAGGTTTGTGATGACAGGGGTCATGGGGCATTGTGAATACAAGGGACATGGAGCCTTGTGATGACAAGGGACAAGGATCATTGTAAAAACAGGTATCATTGGGCATTGTGATGACAGGGGCATGGAGCATTTTTATGTAAGTTGCCATGGAGAATTGTCATGAAAGGGATCATGTGGATTTGTAATGACAAGGGCCATGGAGCATTGTGATGAAACAAATCTTGGAGTATTTTGATGAAAGTTGTCATGGAGCATTGCGATGAAAAGCACCAAGGAACATTGTGATGACAAGGGCCATCGGGCGCTGTGATGACAAGTGTCATGGAGCATTGTGATGACAGGTGTCATGGTGCATCGTGATGACGAATGCCATGGAGAATTGTGATGAGAGGTAGCATTGGGCATTGTAATGAAAGGGGTCATGGAGTACTGGGATTTCAGGGGCCATGGAGCATTGTGATAACAAGTGACATGGAGAAGAGTGATGACAGGTGACATAGAGCATTGTGATGACAAGTGCCATTTAGCATTTTGATGACAGGGGTCATCAGGCATTGTGTTGACAGTGGTCACGGAGCATTGTGATGACAAAGGCCATAGAGCATTGTGAAGACAAGATTCATGGAGCATTGTGATGACACGGGGCATGAAGCATGGTGATGACAACATACCTGGAGCATTGTGATGACCTGGGCATGGAGCATTGTGATTACAGGAGACATGGAACATTGTGATGACATTGGCAGGGATCATTTTGATTACAGGGATCATGGAACATTGTGAAGACAAGTGTCATGAAATACTGTGCTGACACAGATCATGGAGCAACGCGATTATCCGGACAATGGAGCATTGTGACTACAAAGGCCATGGAACATTGAGATAAGAGAGTTCATGGAGCATTGCGATGACAAGGGTCCTGGAACCTAGTGATGACACGGTTCATACAGCATTGAGATGAGAAGGGCCAACGCGAATTGTGATGACACGTGTCATGGGGCATTGTGATGAGATTGGTCATCTTGCATTGTGATGACAGTGGTCATGAAGAATTTTGATTAAAGGTATCATGGAGCACTGTGATGACAAAGGCCAAGGAACATTTTGATGACAAGTGTCATTGAGCAATGGGATGACACGGGAATGGAGCATTATGATGCCAAGAGTTCTGGAGCATTGTGATGACGAGGGCATGGAGCATTGTGATTACAGGGGCCATGGAGCATTGTGATGACAACGGCATGGAGCATTGTGATGAGAGGGGTCATTGAGCATTATGATTACAAAGACCATGAGGCATTGTGATGACACGGGCCTTGGAGCATTGTGATGACAATGGTCATCAAGCATTGTGATGACAGGGGTCATAGAGCATTGTGATGAGAAAGACCATGGAGCATGGTGATGACAGAGGCCATGGAGCATTGTAATGACAAGGCCATGTACCATTGTGATTACAAGGGTCATGGAGCATTGTGATTACAAGCGTCAAGGAGCATTGTGATGACAAGGGCAGGGAACCTTGTGGTGACCGGGGTCATGGAGCATTTTGATGACAATTTTCATGGAACTTTGTGATGAGAGGGGTCATGGAGCATTGTGTTGAAAGGGAACATGCAGCAGTGTGATTATAGGGTCCATGGTGCATTGTGAATACATAGGCCATGGAAAAATGTGATGACAGGAGTCATGCAGCATTGTGATGACAGGCTCATGGAGCATTGTGATTACAGCGGTTATGGGGCACTGTGATGACAGGGGCCATGGAGCATTGTGATGAAAATTGTCCAGGAGCATTGTGATGACAGCGGTCACAGAGAATTGGGATGAAAGGTATCATGCAGCATTGTGATGACAACGGTCATGGATCATTTTGATGACAGGGGTCATGGAACATTCTGATAACAAGGTTCATAAAGCATTTTGATGACAGGGGTCATGGAGCATTGTGTTGACACGGGCATGGAGCATTGTAATGATAGGACATCTGGAGCATTGTGATGAAAAGGGGATGGGGCATTTTGATGACAGGGTCCAAGGAGCATTGTGCTGACAATGGCACGGAGCATTATGGTGAAAAGGGTACTGCAGCACTGTGAGGAAAGGAGTCATGGATCATTGTGATGACAGGGGTCATGGAGCATTGTAATGACACGGTCAAGGATCATTGCGATAACAAGAATTCTGGAGCATTGTGATGAAAGGGCATGGAGCATTGTGATTAAAGGTGACAAGGAGCATTGTGATGATATGGGCAGAGAACTTTGTGATGACAGGGGTCATGGAGCATTGTGATGAAAAGTGTCATGGAACATTGTGCTGACTGGGATCATGGAGCTTTCTGGTAAGAGAGGCCTTGGAGATTTGTGATGGCAGGCGTCATGGGGCATTGTGATGACAGCGGTCTTGGAGCATTGTGATGAAATGGGTCATAGAGCACTGTGATTACAGGGGCCATGGAGCATTGTGAATACAAAGGCTATGGAGCATTGAGATGACAGGTTTCATGGAGCATTGTGATGAAAGTGATCATGGATCATTGTGATGACAAGTGTCCTGGAACCTTGTGATGACACGGTTCATGGAGCATTGTGATGACAAGGACCATGCGAATTGTGATGACATCAGTCATGGGGCATTGTGATGACAGTGGTCATCTAGAATTGTGATGAAAGGTATCAGGGAGCACTGTGATTAAAGGGACCATGGAACATTGTGATGACAAAGGCCATGGAGCATTGTGATGACAAGTGTCAAGGGGCATTTTGATGACATTGGCATGGAGCATTATGATGACAAGAGTTCTGGAGAATTTTGATGACAAGGGCATGGAGCATTGTGATGACAGTGGCCATGGAACACTGTGATGACAAAGGCCATGGAGCATTGTGATGACAAGTGTCATGGGGCATTTTGATGACATTGGCATGGAGCATTATGATGACAAGAGTTCTTGAGCATTTTCATGACAAGGGCATGGAGCATTGTGATGACAGGGCCCATGGAGCATTGTGATGAAAAGGGCAGGGTACATTGTGATGACTGGGTTCATGGAGCATTGTGATGAAAGGGGCCATGGAGCATTGAGATGACAGGCGTCATGAGGCATGGTGATGACAGTGGTCATGGAGCATTGTGATGAAAGAGATCATGGAGCAATATGATAACAGGGGCCATGGAGCATTGTGATGACAGGTGTATTGGAGCATTGTGATGAAAGTAGTCATGGATCATTGTGATGACATGTGTCCTGGAACACTGTGCTGACACGGTTCATCGAGTATTGTGATGACAAGGGTCATAGCGAATTGTGATGACAGGTGTCATGGGGCATTGTGATGACATTGATCATCTAGGAATTGTGATGAAAGGTATCATGGAGCACTGTGATGACTGGGGCCATGAGACATTGTTATGAAACTTGTCCTGGATTATTGTGATGACAGCAGTCATGGAGAATTGTGATGACAGGGATTATGCAACATTGTGTTGACAAGGGTATGGACTATTGTGATGACAATGGTCATGGAGCCATGTGATGAAAGTTTTCATGGAACGTCGTGATGAAAAGTGCCTGGCAGCATTGTGACGATAAAGGCCATGGAGCATTGTGATGACAAGTGTCATGGAACATTGTAATGAAAGGTTTCATTGTGCACTGTGATGACAAGGGGGATGGAGTACTGTGATGAAACTGGTCCTGGAGCATTGTGATAACAAAAGCCATGGAGCATTTTTATGACAGGCATCATGGAGCATTGTGAAGAAAGGGGCCGTGGGGAATTGTAATGACAATAGAGAAATGTCATGAAAATGGTCAGCGAGCATAGTGATTAAAGTGGTCATTGAGAATTGTCATGAAAAGCGACATAGAGCATTGTGATGACAAAGGTCATGGAGAACTGTGAAGACCAGGGTCATGTAGCATTGTGCTGACACGGTCATGGAACATTGTGATGACAAGAATTCTGGAGCATTGTGATGACAAGGGCCATGGAGCATTGTGATGCCACGGTCATGGAACATTGTGTTGACAAGAATCCTGGAGCATTGTGAGGAAAAAGGCATGGAGCATTGTGATTATAGGGGACATGGAGCATTGTGATGATATGGGCCGGGAACACTGTGATGACAGGTTTTATGGAGCAATGTGATGACAAGTGTCATGGAGCATTGTGATGAAAGGGGCCTTGGAGAATTGTGATGACAGGCGTCATGAGGCATTGAGATGGCAGTGGTCATGGAGCATTATGATGAAAGGTGTTATGGAGCACTGTGATTACAGGGGCCATGGAGCATTTTGAATACAAAGGCCTTGGAGCATTGAGATGACAGTGGTCATGGAGCATTGTGATGAAAATGGTAATGGATCATTGTGATGACAAGTGTCCTGGGACCCTCTGATGACATGGTTCATGGAGCATTGTGATGACAATGGTCATGGCGAATTGTGATGACAATGTCATGGGGCATTGTGATGGCAGTGGTCATCTAGAAATGTGATTAAAGTTATTATGGAGCACAGTAATGAGAGGGGCCATGGAGCATTGTGATGACAAGTGTCATGGAGCATGGTGATGAAACGGACATGGAGCATTATAATGACAAGTGTTCTGGAGCCTTGTGATGACAAGGGCATGGAGGTTTGTGATGACAGGGGTCATGGGGCATTGTGAATACAAGGGACATGGAGCCTTGTGATGACAAGGGACAAGGATCATTGTAAAAACAGGTATCATTGGGCATTGTGATGACAGGGGCATGGAGCATTTTTATGTAAGTTGCCATGGAGAATTGTCATGAAAGGGATCATGTGGATTTGTAATGACAAGGGCCATGGAGCATTGTGATGAAACAAATCTTGGAGTATTTTGATGAAAGTTGTCAGGGAGCATTGCGATGAAAAGCACCAAGGAACATTGTGATGACAAGGGCCATCGGGCGCTGTGATGACAAGTGTCATGGAGCATTGTGATGACAGGTGTCATGGTGCATCGTGATGACGAATGCCATGGAGAATTGTGATGAGAGGTAGCATTGGGCATTGTAATGAAAGGGGTCATGGAGTACTGGGATTTCAGGGGCCATGGAGCATTGTGATAACAAGTGACATGGAGAAGAGTGATGACAGGTGACATAGAGCATTGTGATGACAAGTGCCATTTAGCATTTTGATGACAGGGGTCATCAGGCATTGTGTTGACAGTGGTCACGGAGCATTGTGATGACAAAGGCCATAGAGCATTGTGAAGACAAGATTCATGGAGCATTGTGATGACACGGGGCATGAAGCATGGTGATGACAACATACCTGGAGCATTGTGATGACCTGGGCATGGAGCATTGTGATTACAGGAGACATGGAACATTGTGATGACATTGGCAGGGATCATTTTGATTACAGGGATCATGGAACATTGTGAAGACAAGTGTCATGAAATACTGTGCTGACACAGATCATGGAGCAACGCGATTATCCGGACAATGGAGCATTGTGACTACAAAGGCCATGGAACATTGAGATAAGAGAGTTCATGGAGCATTGCGATGACAAGGGTCCTGGAACCTAGTGATGACACGGTTCATACAGCATTGAGATGAGAAGGGCCAACGCGAATTGTGATGACACGTGTCATGGGGCATTGTGATGAGATTGGTCATCTTGCATTGTGATGACAGTGGTCATGAAGAATTTTGATTAAAGGTATCATGGAGCACTGTGATGACAAAGGCCAAGGAACATTTTGATGACAAGTGTCATTGAGCAATGGGATGACACGGGAATGGAGCATTATGATGCCAAGAGTTCTGGAGCATTGTGATGACGAGGGCATGGAGCATTGTGATTACAGGGGCCATGGAGCATTGTGATGACAACGGCATGGAGCATTGTGATGAGAGGGGTCATTGAGCATTATGATTACAAAGACCATGAGGCATTGTGATGACACGGGCCTTGGAGCATTGTGATGACAATGGTCATCAAGCATTGTGATGACAGGGGTCATAGAGCATTGTGATGAGAAAGACCATGGAGCATGGTGATGACAGAGGCCATGGAGCATTGTAATGACAAGGCCATGTACCATTGTGATTACAAGGGTCATGGAGCATTGTGATTACAAGCGTCAAGGAGCATTGTGATGACAAGGGCAGGGAACCTTGTGGTGACCGGGGTCATGGAGCATTTTGATGACAATTTTCATGGAACTTTGTGATGAGAGGGGTCATGGAGCATTGTGTTGAAAGGGAACATGCAGCAGTGTGATTATAGGGTCCATGGTGCATTGTGAATACATAGGCCATGGAAAAATGTGATGACAGGAGTCATGCAGCATTGTGATGACAGGCTCATGGAGCATTGTGATTACAGCGGTTATGGGGCACTGTGATGACAGGGGCCATGGAGCATTGTGATGAAAATTGTCCAGGAGCATTGTGATGACAGCGGTCACAGAGAATTGGGATGAAAGGTATCATGCAGCATTGTGATGACAACGGTCATGGATCATTTTGATGACAGGGGTCATGGAACATTCTGATAACAAGGTTCATAAAGCATTTTGATGACAGGGGTCATGGAGCATTGTGTTGACACGGGCATGGAGCATTGTAATGATAGGACATCTGGAGCATTGTGATGAAAAGGGGATGGGGCATTTTGATGACAGGGTCCAAGGAGCATTGTGCTGACAATGGCACGGAGCATTATGGTGAAAAGGGTACTGCAGCACTGTGAGGAAAGGAGTCATGGATCATTGTGATGACAGGGGTCATGGAGCATTGTAATGACACGGTCAAGGATCATTGCGATAACAAGAATTCTGGAGCATTGTGATGAAAGGGCATGGAGCATTGTGATTAAAGGTGACAAGGAGCATTGTGATGATATGGGCAGAGAACTTTGTGATGACAGGGGTCATGGAGCATTGTGATGAAAAGTGTCATGGAACATTGTGCTGACTGGGATCATGGAGCTTTCTGGTAAGAGAGGCCTTGGAGATTTGTGATGGCAGGCGTCATGGGGCATTGTGATGACAGCGGTCTTGGAGCATTGTGATGAAATGGGTCATAGAGCACTGTGATTACAGGGGCCATGGAGCATTGTGAATACAAAGGCTATGGAGCATTGAGATGACAGGTTTCATGGAGCATTGTGATGAAAGTGATCATGGATCATTGTGATGACAAGTGTCCTGGAACCTTGTGATGACACGGTTCATGGAGCATTGTGATGACAAGGACCATGCGAATTGTGATGACATCAGTCATGGGGCATTGTGATGACAGTGGTCATCTAGAATTGTGATGAAAGGTATCAGGGAGCACTGTGATTAAAGGGACCATGGAACATTGTGATGACAAAGGCCATGGAGCATTGTGATGACAAGTGTCAAGGGGCATTTTGATGACATTGGCATGGAGCATTATGATGACAAGAGTTCTGGAGAATTTTGATGACAAGGGCATGGAGCATTGTGATGACAGTGGCCATGGAACACTGTGATGACAAAGGCCATGGAGCATTGTGATGACAAGTGTCATGGGGCATTTTGATGACATTGGCATGGAGCATTATGATGACAAGAGTTCTTGAGCATTTTCATGACAAGGGCATGGAGCATTGTGATGACAGGGCCCATGGAGCATTGTGATGAAAAGGGCAGGGTACATTGTGATGACTGGGTTCATGGAGCATTGTGATGAAAGGGGCCATGGAGCATTGAGATGACAGGCGTCATGAGGCATGGTGATGACAGTGGTCATGGAGCATTGTGATGAAAGAGATCATGGAGCAATATGATAACAGGGGCCATGGAGCATTGTGATGACAGGTGTATTGGAGCATTGTGATGAAAGTAGTCATGGATCATTGTGATGACATGTGTCCTGGAACACTGTGCTGACACGGTTCATCGAGTATTGTGATGACAAGGGTCATAGCGAATTGTGATGACAGGTGTCATGGGGCATTGTGATGACATTGATCATCTAGGAATTGTGATGAAAGGTATCATGGAGCACTGTGATGACTGGGGCCATGAGACATTGTTATGAAACTTGTCCTGGATTATTGTGATGACAGCAGTCATGGAGAATTGTGATGACAGGGATTATGCAACATTGTGTTGACAAGGGTATGGACTATTGTGATGACAATGGTCATGGAGCCATGTGATGAAAGTTTTCATGGAACGTCGTGATGAAAAGTGCCTGGCAGCATTGTGACGATAAAGGCCATGGAGCATTGTGATGACAAGTGTCATGGAACATTGTAATGAAAGGTTTCATTGTGCACTGTGATGACAAGGGGGATGGAGTACTGTGATGAAACTGGTCCTGGAGCATTGTGATAACAAAAGCCATGGAGCATTTTTATGACAGGCATCATGGAGCATTGTGAAGAAAGGGGCCGTGGGGAATTGTAATGACAATAGAGAAATGTCATGAAAATGGTCAGCGAGCATAGTGATTAAAGTGGTCATTGAGAATTGTCATGAAAAGCGACATAGAGCATTGTGATGACAAAGGTCATGGAGAACTGTGAAGACCAGGGTCATGTAGCATTGTGCTGACACGGTCATGGAACATTGTGATGACAAGAATTCTGGAGCATTGTGATGACAAGGGCCATGGAGCATTGTGATGCCACGGTCATGGAACATTGTGTTGACAAGAATCCTGGAGCATTGTGAGGAAAAAGGCATGGAGCATTGTGATTATAGGGGACATGGAGCATTGTGATGATATGGGCCGGGAACACTGTGATGACAGGTTTTATGGAGCAATGTGATGACAAGTGTCATGGAGCATTGTGATGAAAGGGGCCTTGGAGAATTGTGATGACAGGCGTCATGAGGCATTGAGATGGCAGTGGTCATGGAGCATTATGATGAAAGGTGTTATGGAGCACTGTGATTACAGGGGCCATGGAGCATTTTGAATACAAAGGCCTTGGAGCATTGAGATGACAGTGGTCATGGAGCATTGTGATGAAAATGGTAATGGATCATTGTGATGACAAGTGTCCTGGGACCCTCTGATGACATGGTTCATGGAGCATTGTGATGACAATGGTCATGGCGAATTGTGATGACAATGTCATGGGGCATTGTGATGGCAGTGGTCATCTAGAAATGTGATTAAAGTTATTATGGAGCACAGTAATGAGAGGGGCCATGGAGCATTGTGATGACAAGTGTCATGGAGCATGGTGATGAAACGGACATGGAGCATTATAATGACAAGTGTTCTGGAGCCTTGTGATGACAAGGGCATGGAGGTTTGTGATGACAGGGGTCATGGGGCATTGTGAATACAAGGGACATGGAGCCTTGTGATGACAAGGGACAAGGATCATTGTAAAAACAGGTATCATTGGGCATTGTGATGACAGGGGCATGGAGCATTTTTATGTAAGTTGCCATGGAGAATTGTCATGAAAGGGATCATGTGGATTTGTAATGACAAGGGCCATGGAGCATTGTGATGAAACAAATCTTGGAGTATTTTGATGAAAGTTGTCAGGGAGCATTGCGATGAAAAGCACCAAGGAACATTGTGATGACAAGGGCCATCGGGCGCTGTGATGACAAGTGTCATGGAGCATTGTGATGACAGGTGTCATGGTGCATCGTGATGACGAATGCCATGGAGAATTGTGATGAGAGGTAGCATTGGGCATTGTAATGAAAGGGGTCATGGAGTACTGGGATTTCAGGGGCCATGGAGCATTGTGATAACAAGTGACATGGAGAAGAGTGATGACAGGTGACATAGAGCATTGTGATGACAAGTGCCATTTAGCATTTTGATGACAGGGGTCATCAGGCATTGTGTTGACAGTGGTCACGGAGCATTGTGATGACAAAGGCCATAGAGCATTGTGAAGACAAGATTCATGGAGCATTGTGATGACACGGGGCATGAAGCATGGTGATGACAACATACCTGGAGCATTGTGATGACCTGGGCATGGAGCATTGTGATTACAGGAGACATGGAACATTGTGATGACATTGGCAGGGATCATTTTGATTACAGGGATCATGGAACATTGTGAAGACAAGTGTCATGAAATACTGTGCTGACACAGATCATGGAGCAACGCGATTATCCGGACAATGGAGCATTGTGACTACAAAGGCCATGGAACATTGAGATAAGAGAGTTCATGGAGCATTGTGATGACAAGGGTCCTGGAACCTAGTGATGACACGGTTCATACAGCATTGAGATGAGAAGGGCCAACGCGAATTGTGATGACACGTGTCATGGGGCATTGTGATGAGATTGGTCATCTTGCATTGTGATGACAGTGGTCATGAAGAATTTTGATTAAAGGTATCATGGAGCACTATGATGACAAAGGCCAAGGAACATTTTGATGACAAGTGTCATTGAGCAATGGGATGACACGGGAATGGAGCATTATGATGCCAAGAGTTCTGGAGCATTGTGATGACGAGGGCATGGAGCATTGTGATTACAGGGGCCATGGAGCATTGTGATGACAACGGCATGGAGCATTGTGATGAGAGGGGTCATTGAGCATTATGATTACAAAGACCATGAGGCATTGTGATGACACGGGCCTTGGAGCATTGTGATGACAATGGTCATCAAGCATTGTGATGACAGGGGTCATAGAGCATTGTGATGAGAAAGACCATGGAGCATGGTGATGACAGAGGCCATGGAGCATTGTAATGACAAGGCCATGTACCATTGTGATTACAAGGGTCATGGAGCATTGTGATTACAAGCGTCAAGGAGCATTGTGATGACAAGGGCAGGGAACCTTGTGGTGACCGGGGTCATGGAGCATTTTGATGACAATTTTCATGGAACTTTGTGATGAGAGGGGTCATGGAGCATTGTGTTGAAAGGGAACAGGCAGCAGTGTGATTATAGGGTCCATGGTGCATTGTGAATACATAGGCCATGGAAAAATGTGATGACAGGAGTCATGCAGCATTGTGATGACAGGCTCATGGAGCATTGTGATTACAGCGGTTATGGGGCACTGTGATGACAGGGGCCATGGAGCATTGTGATGAAAATTGTCCAGGAGCATTGTGATGAGAGCGGTCACAGAGAATTGGGATGAAAGGTATCATGCAGCATTGTGATGACAACGGTCATGGATCATTTTGATGACAGGGGTCATGGAACATTCTGATAACAAGGTTCATAAAGCATTTTGATGACAGGGGTCATGGAGCATTGTGTTGACACGGGCATGGAGCATTGTAATGATAGGACATCTGGAGCATTGTGATGAAAAGGGGATGGGGCATTTTGATGACAGGGTCCAAGGAGCATTGTGCTGACAATGGCACGGAGCATTATGGTGAAAAGGGTACTGCAGCACTGTGAGGAAAGGAGTCATGGATCATTGTGATGACAGGGGTCATGGAGCTTTGTGATGACAAGGGTCATGGAGCATTGTAATGACACGGTCAAGGATCATTGCGATAACAAGAATTCTGGAGCATTGTGATGAAAGGGCATGGAGCATTGTGATTAAAGGTGACAAGGAGCATTGTGATGATATGGGCAGAGAACTTTGTGATGACAGTGGTCATGGAGCATTGTGATGAAAAGTGTCATGGAACATTGTGCTGACAGGGATCATGGAGCTTTCTGGTAAGAGAGGCCTTGGAGATTTGTGATGGCAGGCGTCATGGGGCATTGTGATGACAGCGGTCTTGGAGCATTGTGATGAAATGGGTCATAGAGCACTGTGATTACAGGGGCCATGGAGCATTGTGAATACAAAGGCTATGGAGCATTGAGATGACAGGTTTCATGGAGCATTGTGATGAAAGTGATCATGGATCATTGTGATGACAAGTGTCCTGGAACCTTGTGATGACACGGTTCATGGAGCATTGTGATGACAAGGACCATGCGAATTGTGATGACATCAGTCATGGGGCATTGTGATGACAGTGGTCATCTAGAATTGTGATGAAAGGTATCAGGGAGCACTGTGATTAAAGGGACCATGGAACATTGTGATGACAAAGGCCATGGAGCATTGTGATGACAAGTGTCAAGGGGCATTTTGATGACATTGGCATGGAGCATTATGATGACAAGAGTTCTGGAGAATTTTGATGACAAGGGCATGGAGCATTGTGATGACAGTGGCCATGGAACACTGTGATGACAAAGGCCATGGAGCATTGTGATGACAAGTGTCATGGGGCATTTTGATGACATTGGCATGGAGCATTATGATGACAAGAGTTCTTGAGCATTTTGATGACAAGGGCATGGAGCATTGTGATGACAGGGCCCATGGAGCATTGTGATGAAAAGGGCAGGGTACATTGTGATGACTGGGTTCATGGAGCATTGTGATGAAAGGGGCCATGGAGCATTGAGATGACAGGCGTCATGAGGCATGGTGATGACAGTGGTCATGGAGCATTGTGATGAAAGAGATCATGGAGCAATATGATAACAGGGGCCATGGAGCATTGTGATGACAGGTGTATTGGAGCATTGTGATGAAAGTAGTCATGGATCATTGTGATGACATGTGTCCTGGAACACTGTGCTGACACGGTTCATCGAGTATTGTGATGACAAGGGTCATAGCGAATTGTGATGACAGGTGTCATGGGGCATTGTGATGACATTGATCATCTAGGAATTGTGATGAAAGGTATCATGGAGCACTGTGATGACTGGGGCCATGAGACATTGTTATGAAACTTGTCCTGGATTATTGTGATGACAGCAGTCATGGAGAATTGTGATGACAGGGATTATGCAACATTGTGTTGACAAGGGTATGGACTATTGTGATGACAATGGTCATGGAGCCATGTGATGAAAGTTTTCATGGAACGTCGTGATGAAAAGTGCCTGGCAGCATTGTGACGATAAAGGCCATGGAGCATTGTGATGACAAGTGTCATGGAACATTGTAATGAAAGGTTTCATTGTGCACTGTGATGACAAGGGGGATGGAGTACTGTGATGAAACTGGTCCTGGAGCATTGTGATAACAAAAGCCATGGAGCATTTTTATGACAGGCATCATGGAGCATTGTGAAGAAAGGGGCCGTGGGGAATTGTAATGACAATAGAGAAATGTCATGAAAATGGTCAGCGAGCATAGTGATTAAAGTGGTCATTGAGAATTGTCATGAAAAGCGACATAGAGCATTGTGATGACAAAGGTCATGGAGAACTGTGAAGACCAGGGTCATGTAGCATTGTGATGACACGGTCATGGAACATTGTGATGACAAGAATTCTGGAGCATTGTGATGACAAGGGCCATGGAGCATTGTGATGCCACGGTCATGGAACATTGTGTTGACAAGAATCCTGGAGCATTGTGAGGAAAAAGGCATGGAGCATTGTGATTATAGGGGACACGGAGCATTGTGATGATATGGGCCGGGAACACTGTGATGACAGGTGTTATGGAGCAATGTGATGACAAGTGTCATGGAGCATTGTGATGAAAGGGGCCTTGGAGAATTGTGATGACAGGCGTCATGAGGCATTGAGATGGCATTGGTCATGGAGCATTATGATGAATGGTGTTATGGAGCACTGTGATTACAGGGGCCATGGAGCATTTTGAATACAAAGGCCTTGGAGCATTGAGATGACAGTAGTCATGGAGCATTGTGATGAAAATGGTAATGGATCATTGTGATGACAAGTGTCCTGGGACCCTCTGATGACATGGTTCATGGAGCATTGTGATGACAATGGTCATGGCGAATTGTGATGACAATGTCATGGGGCATTGTGATGGCAGTGGTCATCTAGAAATGTGATTAAAGTTATTATGGAGCACAGTAATGAGAGGGGCCATGGAGCATTGTGATGACAAGTGTCATGGAGCATGGTGATGAAACGGACATGGAGCATTATAATGACAAGTGTTCTGGAGCCTTGTGATGACAAGGGCATGGAGGTTTGTGATGACAGGGGTCATGGGGCATTGTGAATACAAGGGACATGGAGCCTTGTGATGACAAGGGACAAGGATCATTGTAAAAACAGGTATCATTGGGCATTGTGATGACAGGGGCATGGAGCATTTTTATGTAAGTTGCCATGGAGAATTGTCATGAAAGGGATCATGTGGATTTGTAATGACAAGGGCCATGGAGCATTGTGATGAAACAAATCTTGGAGTATTTTGATGAAAGTTGTCATGGAGCATTGCGATGAAAAGCACCAAGGAACATTGTGATGACAAGGGCCATCGGGCGCTGTGATGACAAGTGTCATGGAGCATTGTGATGACAGGTGTCATGGTGCATCGTGATGACGAATGCCATGGAGAATTGTGATGAGAGGTAGCAATGGGCTGTGTAATGAAAGGGGTCATGGAGTACTGGGATTTCAGGGGCCATGGAGCATTGTGATAACAAGTGACATGGAGAAGAGTGATGACAGGTGACATAGAGCATTGTGATGACAAGTGCCATTTAGCATTTTGATGACAGGGGTCATCAGGCATTGTGTTGACAGTGGTCACGGAGCATTGTGATGACAAAGGCCATAGAGCATTGTGAAGACAAGATTCATGGAGCATTGTGATGACACGGGGCATGAAGCATGGTGATGACAACATACCTGGAGCATTGTGATGACCTGGGCATGGAGCATTGTGATTACAGGAGACATGGAACATTGTGATGACATTGGCAGGGATCATTTTGATTACAGGGATCATGGAACATTGTGAAGACAAGTGTCATGAAATACTGTGCTGACACAGATCATGGAGCAACGCGATTATCCGGACAATGGAGCATTGTGACTACAAAGGCCATGGAACATTGAGAAAAGAGAGTTCATGGAGCATTGTGATGACAAGGGTCCTGGAACCTAGTGATGACACGGTTCATACAGCATTGAGATGAGAAGGGCCAACGCGAATTGTGATGACACGTGTCATGGGGCATTGTGATGAGATTGGTCATCTTGCATTGTGATGACAGTGGTCATGAAGAATTTTGATTAAAGGTATCATGGAGCACTGTGATGACAAAGGCCAAGGAACATTTTGATGACAAGTGTCATTGAGCAATGGGATGACACGGGAATGGAGCATTATGATGCCAAGAGTTCTGGAGCATTGTGATGACGAGGGCATGGAGCATTGTGATTACAGGGGCCATGGAGCATTGTGATGACAACGGCATGGAGCATTGTGATGAGAGGGGTCATTGAGCATTATGATTACAAAGACCATGAGGCATTGTGATGACACGGGCCTTGGAGCATTGTGATGACAATGGTCATCAAGCATTTTGATGACAGGGGTCATAGAGCATTGTGATGAGAAAGACCATGGAGCATGGTGATGACAGAGGCCATGGAGCATTGTAATGACAAGGCCATGTACCATTGTGATTACAAGGGTCATGGAGCATTGTGATTACAAGCGTCAAGGAGCATTGTGATGACAAGGGCAGGGAACCTTGTGGTGACCGGGGTCATGGAGCATTTTGATGACAATTTTCATGGAACTTTGTGATGAGAGGGGTCATGGAGCATTGTGTTGAAAGGGAACATGCAGCAGTGTGATTATAGGGTCCATGGTGCATTGTGAATACATAGGCCATGGAAAAATGTGATGACAGGAGTCATGCAGCATTGTGATGACAGGCTCATGGAGCATTGTGATTACAGCGGTTATGGGGCACTGTGATGACAGGGGCCATGGAGCATTGTGATGAAAATTGTCCAGGAGCATTGTGATGACAGCGGTCACAGAGAATTGGGATGAAAGGTATCATGCAGCATTGTGATGACAACGGTCATGGATCATTTTGATGACAGGGGTCATGGAACATTCTGATAACAAGGTTCATAAAGCATTTTGATGACAGGGGTCATGGAGCATTGTGTTGACACGGGCATGGAGCATTGTAATGATAGGACATCTGGAGCATTGTGATGAAAAGGGGATGGGGCATTTTGATGACAGGGTCCAAGGAGCATTGTGCTGACAATGGCACGGAGCATTATGGTGAAAAGGGTACTGCAGCACTGTGAGGAAAGGAGTCATGGATCATTGTGATGACAGGGGTCATGGAGCTTTGTGATGACAAGGGTCATGGAGCATTGTAATGACATGGTCAAGGATCATTGCGATAACAAGAATTCTGGAGCATTGTGATGAAAGGGCATGGAGCATTGTGATTAAAGGTGACAAGGAGCATTGTGATGATATGGGCAGAGAACTTTGTGATGACAGGGGTCATGGAGCATTGTGATGAAAAGTGTCATGGAACATTGTGCTGACAGGGATCATGGAGCTTTCTGGTAAGAGAGGCCTTGGAGATTTGTGATGGCAGGCGTCATGGGGCATTGTGATGACAGCGGTCTTGGAGCATTGTGATGAAATGGGTCATAGAGCACTGTGATTACAGGGGCCATGGAGCATTGTGAATACAAAGGCTATGGAGCATTGAGATGACAGGTTTCATGGAGCATTGTGATGAAAGTGATCATGGATCATTGTGATGACAAGTGTCCTGGAACCTTGTGATGACACGGTTCATGGAGCATTGTGATGACAAGGACCATGCGAATTGTGATGACATCAGTCATGGGGCATTGTGATGACAGTGGTCATCTAGAATTGTGATAAAAGGTATCAGGGAGCACTGTGATTAAAGGGACCATGGAACATTGTGATGACAAAGGCCATGGAGCATTGTGATGACAAGTGTCAAGGGGCATTTTGATGACATTGGCATGGAGCATTATGATGACAAGAGTTCTGGAGAATTTTGATGACAAGGGCATGGAGCATTGTGATGACAGTGGCCATGGAACACTGTGATGACAAAGGCCATGGAGCATTGTGATGACAAGTGTCATGGGGCATTTTGATGACATTGGCATGGAGCATTATGATGACAAGAGTTCTTGAGCATTTTGATGACAAGGGCATGGAGCATTGTGATGACAGGGCCCATGGAGCATTGTGATGAAAAGGGCAGGGTACATTGTGATGACTGGGTTCATGGAGCATTGTGATGAAAGGGGCCATGGAGCATTGAGATGACAGGCGTCATGAGGCATGGTGATGACAGTGGTCATGGAGCATTGTGATGAAAGAGATCATGGAGCAATATGATAACAGGGGCCATGGAGCATTGTGATGACAGGTGTATTGGAGCATTGTGATGAAAGTAGTCATGGATCATTGTGATGACATGTGTCCTGGAACACTGTGCTGACACGGTTCATCGAGTATTGTGATGACAAGGGTCATAGCGAATTGTGATGACAGGTGTCATGGGGCATTGTGATGACATTGATCATCTAGGAATTGTGATGAAAGGTATCATGGAGCACTGTGATGACTGGGGCCATGAGGCATTGTTATGAAACTTGTCCTGGATTATTGTGATGACAGCAGTCATGGAGAATTGTGATGACAGGGATTATGCAACATTGTGTTGACAAGGGTATGGACTATTGTGATGACAATGGTCATGGAGCCATGTGATGAAAGTTTTCATGGAACGTCGTGATGAAAAGTGCCTGGCAGCATTGTGACGATAAAGGCCATGGAGCATTGTGATGACAAGTGTCATGGAACATTGTAATGAAAGGTTTCATTGTGCACTGTGATGACAAGGGGGATGGAGTACTGTGATGAAACTGGTCCTGGAGCATTGTGATAACAAAAGCCATGGAGCATTTTTATGACAGGCATCATGGAGCATTGTGAAGAAAGGGGCCGTGGGGAATTGTAATGACAATAGAGAAATGTCATGAAAATGGTCAGCGAGCATAGTGATTAAAGTGGTCATTGAGAATTGTCATGAAAAGCGACATAGAGCATTGTGATGACAAAGGTCATGGAGAACTGTGAAGACCAGGGTCATGTAGCATTGTGATGACACGGTCATGGAACATTGTGATGACAAGAATTCTGGAGCATTGTGATGACAAGGGCCATGGAGCATTGTGATGCCACGGTCATGGAACATTGTGTTGACAAGAATCCTGGAGCATTGTGAGGAAAAAGGCATGGAGCATTGTGATTATAGGGGACATGGAGCATTGTGATGATATGGGCCGGGAACACTGTGATGACAGGTGTTATGGAGCAATGTGATGACAAGTGTCATGGAGCATTGTGATGAAAGGGGCCTTGGAGAATTGTGATGACAGGCGTCATGAGGCATTGAGATGGCAGTGGTCATGGAGCATTATGATGAAAGGTGTTATGGAGCACTGTGATTACAGGGGCCATGGAGCATTTTGAATACAAAGGCCTTGGAGCATTGAGATGACAGTAGTCATGGAGCATTGTGATGAAAATGGTAATGGATCATTGTGATGACAAGTGTCCTGGGACCCTCTGATGACATGGTTCATGGAGCATTGTGATGACAATGGTCATGGCGAATTGTGATGACAATGTCATGGGGCATTGTGATGGCAGTGGTCATCTAGAAATGTGATTAAAGTTATTATGGAGCACAGTAATGAGAGGGGCCATGGAGCATTGTGATGACAAGTGTCATGGAGCATGGTGATGAAACGGACATGGAGCATTATAATGACAAGTGTTCTGGAGCCTTGTGATGACAAGGGCATGGAGGTTTGTGATGACAGGGGTCATGGGGCATTGTGAATACAAGGGACATGGAGCCTTGTGATGACAAGGGACAAGGATCATTGTAAAAACAGGTATCATTGGGCATTGTGATGACAGGGGCATGGAGCATTTTTATGTAAGTTGCCATGGAGAATTGTCATGAAAGGGATCATGTGGATTTGTAATGACAAGGGCCATGGAGCATTGTGATGAAACAAATCTTGGAGTATTTTGATGAAAGTTGTCATGGAGCATTGCGATGAATAGCACCAAGGAACATTGTGATGACAAGGGCCATCGGGCGCTGTGATGACAAGTGTCATGGAGCATTGTGATGACAGGTGTCATGGTGCATCGTGATGACGAATGCCATGGAGAATTGTGATGAGAGGTAGCATTGGGCATTGTAATGAAAGGGGTCATGGAGTACTGGGATTACAGGGGCCATGGAGCATTGTGATAACAAGTGACATGGAGAAGAGTGATGACAGGTGACATAGAGCATTGTGATGACAAGTGCCATTTAGCATTTTGATGACAGGGGTCATCAGGCATTGTGTTGACAGGGGTCACGGAGCATTGTGATGACAAAGGCCATAGAGCATTGTGAAGACAAGATTCATGGAGCATTGTGATGACACGGGGCATGAAGCATGGTGATGACAACATACCTGGAGCATTGTGATGACCTGGGCATGGAGCATTGTGATTACAGGAGACATGGAACATTGTGATGACATTGGCAGGGATCATTTTGATTACAGGGATCATGGAACATTGTGAAGACAAGTGTCATGAAATACTGTGCTGACACAGATCATGGAGCAACGCGATTATCCGGACAATGGAGCATTGTGACTACAAAGGCCATGGAACATTGAGATAAGAGAGTTCATGGAGCATTGTGATGACAAGGGTCCTGGAACCTAGTGATGACACGGTTCATACAGCATTGAGATGAGAAGGGCCAACGCGAATTGTGATGACACGTGTCATGGGGCATTGTGATGAGATTGGTCATCTTGCATTGTGATGACAGTGGTCATGAAGAATTTTGATTAAAGGTATCATGGAGCACTGTGATGACAAAGGCCAAGGAACATTTTGATGACAAGTGTCATTGAGCAATGGGATGACACGGGAATGGAGCATTATGATGCCAAGAGTTCTGGAGCATTGTGATGACGAGGGCATGGAGCATTGTGATTACAGGGGCCATGGAGCATTGTGATGACAACGGCATGGAGCATTGTGATGAGAGGGGTCATTGAGCATTATGATTACAACGACCATGAGGCATTGTGATGACACGGGCCTTGGAGCATTGTGATGACAATGGTCATCAAGCATTGTGATGACAGGGGTCATAGAGCATTGTGATGAGAAAGACCATGGAGCATGGTGATGACAGAGGCCATGGAGCATTGTAATGACAAGGCCATGTACCATTGTGATTACAAGGGTCATGGAGCATTGTGATTACAAGCGTCAAGGAGCATTGTGATGACAAGGGCAGGGAACCTTGTGGTGACCGGGGTCATGGAGCATTTTGATGACAATTTTCATGGAACTTTGTGATGAGAGGGGTCATGGAGCATTGTGTTGAAAGGGAACATGCAGCAGTGTGATTATAGGGTCCATGGTGCATTGTGAATACATAGGCCATGGAAAAATGTGATGACAGGAGTCATGCAGCATTGTGATGACAGGGTCATGGAGCATTGTGATTACAGCTGTTATGGGGCACTGTGATGACAGGGGCCATGGAGCATTGTGATGAAAATTGTCCAGGAGCATTGTGATGACAGCGGTCACAGAGAATTGGGATGAAAGGTATCATGCAGCATTGTGATGACAACGGTCATGGATCATTTTGATGACAGGGGTCATGGAACATTCTGATAACAAGGTTCATAAAGCATTTTGATGACAGGGGTCATGGAGCATTTTGTTGACACGGGCATGGAGCATTTTAATGATAGGACATCTGGAGCATTGTGATGAAAAAGGGATGGGGCATTTTGATGACAGGGTCCAAGGAGCATTGTGCTGACAATTGCACGGAGCATTATGGTGAAAAGGGTACTGCAGCACTGTGAGGAAAGGAGTCATGGATCATTGTGATGACAGGGGTCATGGAGCATTGTAATGACACGGTCAAGGATCATTGCGATAACAAGAATTCTGGAGCATTGTGATGAAAGGGCATGGAGCATTGTGATTAAAGGTGACAAGGAGCATTGTGATGATATGGGCAGAGAACTTTGTGATGACAGGGGTCATGGAGCATTGTGATGAAAAGTGTCATGGAACATTGTGCTGACAGGGATCATGGAGCTTTCTGGTAAGAGAGGCCTTGGAGATTTGTGATGGCAGGCGTCATGGGGCATTGTGATGACAGCGGTCTTGGAGCATTGTGATGAAATGGGTCATAGAGCACTGTGATTACAGGGGCCATGGAGCATTGTGAATACAAAGGCTATGGAGCATTGAGATGACAGGTTTCATGGAGCATTGTGATGAAAGTGATCATGGATCATTGTGATGACAAGTGTCCTGGAACCTTGTGATGACACGGTTCATGGAGCATTGTGATGACAAGGACCATGCGAATTGTGATGACATCAGTCATGGGGCATTGTGATGACAGTGGTCATCTAGAATTGTGATGAAAGGTATCAGGGAGCACTGTGATTAAAGGGACCATGGAACATTGTGATGACAAAGGCCATGGAGCATTGTGATGACAAGTGTCAAGTGGCATTTTGATGACATTGGCATGGAGCATTATGATGACAAGAGTTCTGGAGAATTTTGATGACAAGGGCATGGAGCATTGTGATGACAGTGGCCATGGAACACTGTGATGACAAAGGCCATGGAGCATTGTGATGACAAGTGTCATGGGGCATTTTGATGACATTGGCATGGAGCATTATGATGACAAGAGTTCTGGAGCATTTTGATGACAAGGGCATGGAGCATTGTGATGACAGGGCCCATGGAGCATTGTGATGAAAAGGGC
Source organism: Balaenoptera physalus (assembly GCF_965194825.1). NCBI lineage: Eukaryota > Metazoa > Chordata > Mammalia > Artiodactyla > Balaenopteridae > Balaenoptera > Balaenoptera physalus. The sequence goes on along the minus strand of NW_028124349.1, from coordinate 21,997 downwards.
AGGGTACATTGTGATGACTGTGTTCATGGAGCATTGTGATGAAAGGGGCCATGGAGCATTGAGATGACAGGCGTCATGAGGCATGGTGATGACAGTGGTCATGGAGCATTGTGATGAAAGAGATCATGGAGCAATATGATAACAGGGGCCATGGAGCATTGTGATGACAGGTGTATTGGAGCATTGTGATGAAAGTAGTCATGGATCATTGTGATGACATGTGTCCTGGAACACTGTGCTGACACGGTTCATCGAGTATTGTGATGACAAGGGTCATAGCGAATTGTGATGACAGGTGTCATGGGGCATTGTGATGACATTGATCATCTAGGAATTGTGATGAAAGGTATCATGGAGCACTGTGATGACTGGGGCCATGAGGCATTGTTATGAAACTTGTCCTGGATTATTGTGATGACAGCAGTCATGGAGAATTGTGATGACAGGGATTATGCAACATTGTGTTGACAAGGGTATGGACTATTGTGATGACAATGGTCATGGAGCCATGTGATGAAAGTTTTCATGGAACGTCGTGATGAAAAGTGCCTGGCAGCATTGTGACGATAAAGGCCATGGAGCATTGTGATGACAAGTGTCATGGAACATTGTAATGAAAGGTTTCATTGTGCACTGTGATGACAAGGGGGATGGAGTACTGTGATGAAACTGGTCCTGGAGCATTGTGATAACAAAAGCCATGGAGCATTTTTATGACAGGCATCATGGAGCATTGTGAAGAAAGGGGCCGTGGGGAATTGTAATGACAATAGAGAAATGTCATGAAAATGGTCAGCGAGCATAGTGATTAAAGTGGTCATTGAGAATTGTCATGAAAAGCGACATAGAGCATTGTGATGACAAAGGTCATGGAGAACTGTGAAGACCAGGGTCATGTAGCATTGTGATGACACGGTCATGGAACATTGTGATGACAAGAATTCTGGAGCATTGTGATGACAAGGGCCATGGAGCATTGTGATGCCACGGTCATGGAACATTGTGTTGACAAGAATCCTGGAGCATTGTGAGGAAAAAGGCATGGAGCATTGTGATTATAGGGGACATGGAGCATTGTGATGATATGGGCCGGGAACAGTGTGATGACAGGTGTTATGGAGCAATGTGATGACAAGTGTCATGGAGCATTGTGATGAAAGGGGCCTTGGAGAATTGTGATGACAGGCGTCATGAGGCATTGAGATAGCAGTGGTCATGGAGCATTATGATGAAAGGTGTTATGGAGCACTGTGATTACAGGGGCCATGGAGCATTTTGAATACAAAGGCCTTGGAGCATTGAGATGACAGTGGTCATGGAGCATTGTGATGAAAATGGTAATGGATCATTGTGATGACAAGTGTCCTGGGACCCTCTGATGACATGGTTCATGGAGCATTGTGATGACAATGGTCATGGCGAATTGTGATGACAATGTCATGGGGCATTGTGATGGCAGTGGTCATCTAGAAATTTGATTAAAGTTATTATGGAGCACAGTAATGAGAGGGGCCATGGAGCATTGTGATGACAAGTGTCATGGAGCATGGTGATGAAACGGACATGGAGCATTATAATGACAAGTGTTCTGGAGCCTTGTGATGACAAGGGCATGGAGGTTTGTGATGACAGGGGTCATGGGGCATTGTGAATACAAGGGACATGGAGCCTTGTGATGACAAGGGACAAGGATCATTGTAAAAACAGGTATCATTGGGCATTGTGATGACAGGGGCATGGAGCATTTTTATGTAAGTTGCCATGGAGAATTGTCATGAAAGGGATCATGTGGATTTGTAATGACAAGGGCCATGGAGCATTGTGATGAAACAAATCTTGGAGTATTTTGATGAAAGTTGTCATGGAGCATTGCGATGAAAAGCACCAAGGAACATTGTGATGACAAGGGCCATCGGGCGCTGTGATGACAAGTGTCATGGAGCATTGTGATGACAGGTGTCATGGTGCATCGTGATGACGAATGCCATGGAGAATTGTGATGAGAGGTAGCATTGGGCATTGTAATGAAAGGGGTCATGGAGTACTGGGATTACAGGGGCCATGGAGCATTGTGATAACAAGTGACATGGAGAAGAGTGATGACAGGTGACATAGAGCATTGTGATGACAAGTGCCATTTAGCATTTTGATGACAGGGGTCATCAGGCATTGTGTTGACAGGGGTCACGGAGCATTGTGATGACAAAGGCCATAGAGCATTGTGAAGACAAGATTCATGGAGCATTGTGATGACACGGGGCATGAAGCATGGTGATGACAACATACCTGGAGCATTGTGATGACCTGGGCATGGAGCATTGTGATTACAGGAGACATGGAACATTGTGATGACATTGGCAGGGATCATTTTGATTACAGGGATCATGGAACATTGTGAAGACAAGTGTCATGAAATACTGTGCTGACACAGATCATGGAGCAACGCGATTATCCGGACAATGGAGCATTGTGACTACAAAGGCCATGGAACATTGAGATAAGAGAGTTCATGGAGCATTGTGATGACAAGGGTCCTGGAACCTAGTGATGACACGGTTCATACAGCATTGAGATGAGAAGGGCCAACGCGAATTGTGATGACACGTGTCATGGGGCATTGTGATGAGATTGGTCATCTTGCATTGTGATGACAGTGGTCATGAAGAATTTTGATTAAAGGTATCATGGAGCACTGTGATGACAAAGGCCAAGGAACATTTTGATGACAAGTGTCATTGAGCAATGGGATGACACGGGAATGGAGCATTATGATGCCAAGAGTTCTGGAGCATTGTGATGACGAGGGCATGGAGCATTGTGATTACAGGGGCCATGGAGCATTGTGATGACAACGGCATGGAGCATTGTGATGAGAGGGGTCATTGAGCATTATGATTACAACGACCATGAGGCATTGTGATGACACGGGCCTTGGAGCATTGTGATGACAATGGTCATCAAGCATTGTGATGACAGGGGTCATAGAGCATTGTGATGAGAAAGACCATGGAGCATGGTGATGACAGAGGCCATGGAGCATTGTAATGACAAGGCCATGTACCATTGTGATTACAAGGGTCATGGAGCATTGTGATTACAAGCGTCAAGGAGCATTGTGATGACAAGGGCAGGGAACCTTGTGGTGACCGGGGTCATGGAGCATTTTGATGACAATTTTCATGGAACTTTGTGATGAGAGGGGTCATGGAGCATTGTGTTGAAAGGGAACATGCAGCAGTGTGATTATAGGGTCCATGGTGCATTGTGAATACATAGGCCATGGAAAAATGTGATGACAGGAGTCATGCAGCATTGTGATGACAGGGTCATGGAGCATTGTGATTACAGCTGTTATGGGGCACTGTGATGACAGGGGCCATGGAGCATTGTGATGAAAATTGTCCAGGAGCATTGTGATGACAGCGGTCACAGAGAATTGGGATGAAAGGTATCATGCAGCATTGTGATGACAACGGTCATGGATCATTTTGATGACAGGGGTCATGGAACATTCTGATAACAAGGTTCATAAAGCATTTTGATGACAGGGGTCATGGAGCATTGTGTTGACACGGGCATGGAGCATTTTAATGATAGGACATCTGGAGCATTGTGATGAAAAAGGGATGGGGCATTTTGATGACAGGGTCCAAGGAGCATTGTGCTGACAATTGCACGGAGCATTATGGTGAAAAGGGTACTGCAGCACTGTGAGGAAAGGAGTCATGGATCATTGTGATGACAGGGGTCATGGAGCTTTGTGATGACAAGGGTCATGGAGCATTGTAATGACACGGTCAAGGATCATTGCGATAACAAGAATTCTGGAGCATTGTGATGAAAGGGCATGGAGCATTGTGATTAAAGGTGACAAGGAGCATTGTGATGATATGGGCAGAGAACTTTGTGATGACAGGGGTCATGGAGCATTGTGATGAAAAGTGTCATGGAACATTGTGCTGACAGGGATCATGGAGCTTTCTGGTAAGAGAGGCCTTGGAGATTTGTGATGGCAGGCGTCATGGGGCATTGTGATGACAGCGGTCTTGGAGCATTGTGATGAAATGGGTCATAGAGCACTGTGATTACAGGGGCCATGGAGCATTGTGAATACAAAGGCTATGGAGCATTGAGATGACAGGTTTCATGGAGCATTGTGATGAAAGTGATCATGGATCATTGTGATGACAAGTGTCCTGGAACCTTGTGATGACACGGTTCATGGAGCATTGTGATGACAAGGACCATGCGAATTGTGATGACATCAGTCATGGGGCATTGTGATGACAGTGGTCATCTAGAATTGTGATGAAAGGTATCAGGGAGCACTGTGATTAAAGGGACCATGGAACATTGTGATGACAAAGGCCATGGAGCATTGTGATGACAAGTGTCAAGTGGCATTTTGATGACATTGGCATGGAGCATTATGATGACAAGAGTTCTGGAGAATTTTGATGACAAGGGCATGGAGCATTGTGATGACAGTGGCCATGGAACACTGTGATGACAAAGGCCATGGAGCATTGTGATGACAAGTGTCATGGGGCATTTTGATGACATTGGCATGGAGCATTATGATGACAAGAGTTCTGGAGCATTTTGATGACAAGGGCATGGAGCATTGTGATGACAGGGCCCATGGAGCATTGTGATGAAAAGGGCAGGGTACATTGTGATGACTGTGTTCATGGAGCATTGTGATGAAAGGGGCCATGGAGCATTGAGATGACAGGCGTCATGAGGCATGGTGATGACAGTGGTCATGGAGCATTGTGATGAAAGAGATCATGGAGCAATATGATAACAGGGGCCATGGAGCATTGTGATGACAGGTGTATTGGAGCATTGTGATGAAAGTAGTCATGGATCATTGTGATGACATGTGTCCTGGAACACTGTGCTGACACGGTTCATCGAGTATTGTGATGACAAGGGTCATAGCGAATTGTGATGACAGGTGTCATGGGGCATTGTGATGACATTGATCATCTAGGAATTGTGATGAAAGGTATCATGGAGCACTGTGATGACTGGGGCCATGAGGCATTGTTATGAAACTTGTCCTGGATTATTGTGATGACAGCAGTCATGGAGAATTGTGATGACAGGGATTATGCAACATTGTGTTGACAAGGGTATGGACTATTGTGATGACAATGGTCATGGAGCCATGTGATGAAAGTTTTCATGGAACGACGTGATGAAAAGTGCCTGGCAGCATTGTGACGATAAAGGCCATGGAGCATTGTGATGACAAGTGTCATGGAACATTGTAATGAAAGGTTTCATTGTGCACTGTGATGACAAGGGGGATGGAGTACTGTGATGAAACTGGTCCTGGAGCATTGTGATAACAAAAGCCATGGAGCATTTTTATGACAGGCATCATGGAGCATTGTGAAGAAAGGGGCCGTGGGGAATTGTAATGACAATAGAGAAATGTCATGAAAATGGTCAGCGAGCATAGTGATTAAAGTGGTCATTGAGAATTGTCATGAAAAGCGACATAGAGCATTGTGACGACAAAGGTCATGGAGAACTGTGAAGACCAGGGTCATGTAGCATTGTGATGACACGGTCATGGAACATTGTGATGACAAGAATTCTGGAGCATTGTGATGACAAGGGCCATGGAGCATTGTGATGCCACGGTCATGGAACATTGTGTTGACAAGAATCCTGGAGCATTGTGAGGAAAAAGGCATGGAGCATTGTGATTATAGGGGACATGGAGCATTGTGATGATATGGGCCGGGAACAGTGTGATGACAGGTGTTATGGAGCAATGTGATGACAAGTGTCATGGAGCATTGTGATGAAAGGGGCCTTGGAGAATTGTGATGACAGGCGTCATGAGGCATTGAGATGGCAGTGGTCATGGAGCATTATGATGAAAGGTGTTATGGAGCACTGTGATTACAGGGGCCATGGAGCATTTTGAATACAAAGGCCTTGGAGCATTGAGATGACAGTGGTCATGGAGCATTGTGATGAAAATGGTAATGGATCATTGTGATGACAAGTGTCCTGGGACCCTCTGATGACATGGTTCATGGAGCATTGTGATGACAATGGTCATGGCGAATTGTGATGACAATGTCATGGGGCATTGTGATGGCAGTGGTCATCTAGAAATTTGATTAAAGTTATTATGGAGCACAGTAATGAGAGGGGCCATGGAGCATTGTGATGACAAGTGTCATGGAGCATGGTGATGAAACGGACATGGAGCATTATAATGACAAGGGTTCTGGAGCCTTGTGATGACAAGGGCATGGAGGTTTGTGATGACAGGGGTCATGGGGCATTGAGATGAAGCGGGTCATGGACCATTACGATGACAGGGGTCATGGAGAATTGTGATGACAGTGGCCATGGGGAATTTGGATGAAAGGCGTACTGGAGCATTGTGAGGAAATGTTTCATGGAGCATTGTGATGACAAGGGCCATGGAGCATTGTGATGACAGGGGTCATGGGGCATTGTGAATACAAGGGACATGGAGCCTTGTGATGACAAGGGACATGGATCATTGTAAAAACAGGTATCATTGGGCATTGTGATGACAGGGGCATGGAGCATTTTTATGTAAGTTGCCATGGAGAATTGTGATGAAAGGGATCATGTGGATTTGTAATGACAAGGGCCATGGAGCATTGTGATGAAACAAATCTTGGAGTATTTTGATGAAAGTTGTCATGGAGCATTGCGATGAAAAGCACCAAGGAACATTGTGATGACAAGGGCCATCGGGCGCTGTGATGACAAGTGTCATGGAGCATTGTGATGACAGGTGTCATGGTGCATCGTGATGACGAATGCCATGGAGAATTGTGATGAGAGGTAGCATTGGGCATTGTAATGAAAGGGGTCATGGAGTACTGGGATTACAGGGGCCATGGAGCATTGTGATAACAAGTGACATGGAGAAGAGTGATGACAGGTGACATAGAGCATTGTGATGACAAGTGCCATTTAGCATTTTGATGACAGGGGTCATCAGGCATTGTGTTGACAGGGGTCACGGAGCATTGTGATGACAAAGGCCATAGAGCATTGTGAAGACAAGATTCATGGAGCATTGTGATGACACGGGGCATGAAGCATGGTGATGACAACATACCTGGAGCATTGTGATGACCTGGGCATGGAGCATTGTGATTACAGGAGACATGGAACATTGTGATGACATTGGCAGGGATCATTTTGATTACAGGGATCATGGAACATTGTGAAGACAAGTGTCATGAAATACTGTGCTGACACAGATCATGGAGCAACGCGATTATCCGGACAATGGAGCATTGTGACTACAAAGGCCATGGAACATTGAGATAAGAGAGTTCATGGAGCATTGTGATGACAAGGGTCCTGGAACCTAGTGATGACACGGTTCATACAGCATTGAGATGAGAAGGGCCAACGCGAATTGTGATGACACGTGTCATGGGGCATTGTGATGAGATTGGTCATCTTGCATTGTGATGACAGTGGTCATGTAGAATTTTGATTAAAGGTATCATGGAGCACTGTGATGACAAAGGCCAAGGAACATTTTGATGACAAGTGTCATTGAGCAATGGGATGACACGGGAATGGAGCATTATGATGCCAAGAGTTCTGGAGCATTGTGATGACGAGGGCATGGAGCATTGTGATTACAGGGGCCATGGAGCATTGTGATGACAACGGCATGGAGCATTGTGATGAGAGGGGTCATTGAGCATTATGATTACAAAGACCATGAGGCATTGTGATGACACGGGCCTTGGAGCATTGTGATGACAATGGTCATCAAGCATTGTGATGACAGGGGTCATAGAGCATTGTGATGAGAAAGACCATGGAGCATGGTGATGACAGAGGCCATGGAGCATTGTAATGACAAGGCCATGTACCATTGTGATTACAAGGGTCATGGAGCATTGTGATTACAAGCGTCAAGGAGCATTGTGATGACAAGGGCAGGGAACCTTGTGGTGACCGGGGTCATGGAGCATTTTGATGACAATTTTCATGGAACTTTGTGATGAGAGGGGTCATGGAGCATTGTGTTGAAAGGGAACATGCAGCAGTGTGATTATAGGGTCCATGGTGCATTGTGAATACATAGGCCATGGAAAAATGTGATGACAGGAGTCATGCAGCATTGTGATGACAGGCTCATGGAGCATTGTGATTACAGCGGTTATGGGGCACTGTGATGACAGGGGCCATGGAGCATTGTGATGAAAATTGTCCAGGAGCATTGTGATGACAGCGGTCACAGAGAATTGGGATGAAAGGTATCATGCAGCATTGTGATGACAACGGTCATGGATCATTTTGATGACAGGGGTCATGGAACATTCTGATAACAAGGTTCATAAAGCATTTTGATGACAGGGGTCATGGAGCATTGTGTTGACACGGGCATGGAGCATTGTAATGATAGGACATCTGGAGCATTGTGATGAAAAGGGGATGGGGCATTTTGATGACAGGGTCCAAGGAGCATTGTGCTGACAATGGCACGGAGCATTATGGTGAAAAGGGTACTGCAGCACTGTGAGGAAAGGAGTCATGGATCATTGTGATGACAGGGGTCATGGAGCTTTGTGATGACAAGGGTCATGGAGCATTGTAATGACACGGTCAAGGATCATTGCGATAACAAGAATTCTGGAGCATTGTGATGAAAGGGCATGGAGCATTGTGATTAAAGGTGACAAGGAGCATTGTGATGATATGGGCAGAGAACTTTGTGATGACAGGGGTCATGGAGCATTGTGATGAAAAGTGTCATGGAACATTGTGCTGACAGGGATCATGGAGCTTTCTGGTAAGAGAGGCCTTGGAGATTTGTGATGGCAGGCGTCATGGGGCATTGTGATGACAGCGGTCTTGGAGCATTGTGATGAAATGGGTCATAGAGCACTGTGATTACAGGGGCCATGGAGCATTGTGAATACAAAGGCTATGGAGCATTGAGATGACAGGTTTCATGGAGCATTGTGATGAAAGTGATCATGGATCATTGTGATGACAAGTGTCCTGGAACCTTGTGATGACACGGTTCATGGAGCATTGTGATGACAAGGACCATGCGAATTGTGATGACATCAGTCATGGGGCATTGTGATGACAGTGGTCATCTAGAATTGTGATGAAAGGTATCAGGGAGCACTGTGATTAAAGGGACCATGGAACATTGTGATGACAAAGGCCATGGAGCATTGTGATGACAAGTGTCAAGTGGCATTTTGATGACATTGGCATGGAGCATTATGATGACAAGAGTTCTGGAGAATTTTGATGACAAGGGCATGGAGCATTGTGATGACAGTGGCCATGGAACACTGTGATGACAAAGGCCATGGAGCATTGTGATGACAAGTGTCATGGGGCATTTTGATGACATTGGCATGGAGCATTATGATGACAAGAGTTCTGGAGCATTTTGATGACAAGGGCATGGAGCATTGTGATGACAGGGCCCATGGAGCATTGTGATGAAAAGGGCAGGGTACATTGTGATGACTGTGTTCATGGAGCATTGTGATGAAAGGGGCCATGGAGCATTGAGATGACAGGCATCATGAGGCATGGTGATGACAGTGGTCATGGAGCATTGTGATGAAAGAGATCATGGAGCAATATGATAACAGGGGCCATGGAGCATTGTGATGACAGGTGTATTGGAGCATTGTGATGAAAGGAGTCATGGATCATTGTGATGACATGTGTCCTGGAACACTGTGCTGACACGGTTCATCGAGTATTGTGATGACAAGGGTCATAGCGAATTGTGATGACAGGTGTCATGGGGCATTGTGATGACATTGATCATCTAGGAATTGTGATGAAAGGTATCATGGAGCACTGTGATGACTGGGGCCATGAGGCATTGTTATGAAACTTGTCCTGGATTATTGTGATGACAGCAGTCATGGAGAATTGTGATGACAGGGATTATGCAACATTGTGTTGACAAGGGTATGGACTATTGTGATGACAATGGTCATGGAGCCATGTGATGAAAGTTTTCATGGAACGTCGTGATGAAAAGTGCCTGGCAGCATTGTGACGATAAAGGCCATGGAGCATTGTGATGACAAGTGTCATGGAACATTGTAATGAAAGGTTTCATTGTGCACTGTGATGACAAGGGGGATGGAGTACTGTGATGAAACTGGTCCTGGAGCATTGTGATAACAAAAGCCATGGAGTATTTTTGTGACAGGCATCATGGAGCATTGTGAAGAAAGGGGCCGTGGGGAATTGTAATGACAATAGAGAAATGTCATGAAAATGGTCAGCGAGCATAATGATTAAAGTGGTCATTGAGAATTGTCATGAAAAGCGACATAGAGCATTGTGATGACAAAGGTCATGGAGAACTGTGAAGACCAGGGTCATGTAGCATTGTGATGACACGGTCATGGAACATTGTGATGACAAGAATTCTGGAGCATTGTGATGACAAGGGCCATGGAGCATTGTGATGCCACGGTCATGGAACATTGTGTTGACAAGAATCCTGGAGCATTGTGAGGAAAAAGGCATGGAGCATTGTGATTATAGGGGACATGGAGCATTGTGATGATATGGGCCGGGAACAGTGTGATGACAGGTGTTATGGAGCAATGTGATGACAAGTGTCATGGAGCATTGTGATGAAAGGGGCCTTGGAGAATTGTGATGACAGGCGTCATGAGGCATTGAGATGGCAGTGGTCATGGAGCATTATGATGAAAGGTGTTATGGAGCACTGTGATTACAGGGGCCATGGAGCATTTTGAATACAAAGGCCTTGGAGCATTGAGATGACAGTGGTCATGGAGCATTGTGATGAAAATGGTAATGGATCATTGTGATGACAAGTGTCCTGGGACCCTCTGATGACATGGTTCATGGAGCATTGTGATGACAATGGTCATGGCGAATTGTGATGACAATGTCATGGGGCATTGTGATGGCAGTGGTCATCTAGAAATGTGATTAAAGTTATTATGGAGCACAGTAATGAGAGGGGCCATGGAGCATTGTGATGACAAGTGTCATGGAGCATGGTGATGAAACGGACATGGAGCATTATAATGACAAGGGTTCTGGAGCCTTGTGATGACAAGGGCATGGAGGTTTGTGATGACAGGGGTCATGGGGCATTGAGATGAAGCGGGTCATGGACCATTACGATGACAGGGGTCATGGAGAATTGTGATGACAGTGGCCATGGGGAATTTGGATGAAAGGCGTACTGGAGCATTGTGAGGAAATGTTTCATGGAGCATTGTGATGACAAGGGCCATGGAGCATTGTGATGACAGGGGTCATGGGGCATTGTGAATACAAGGGACATGGAGCCTTGTGATGACAAGTGACATGGATCATTGTAAAAACAGGTATCATTGGGCATTGTGATGACAGGGGCATGGAGCATTTTTATGTAAGTTGCCATGGAGAATTGTGATGAAAGGGATCATGTGGATTTGTAATGACAAGGGCCATGGAGCATTGTGATGAAACAAATCTTGGAGTATTTTGATGAAAGTTGTCATGGAGCATTGCGATGAAAAGCACCAAGGAACATTGTGATGACAAGGGCCATCGGGCGCTGTGATGACAAGTGTCATGGAGCATTGTGATGACAGGTGTCATGGTGCATCGTGATGACGAATGCCATGGAGAATTGTGATGAGAGGTAGCATTGGGCATTGTAATGAAAGGGGTCATGGAGTACTGGGATTACAGGGGCCATGGAGCATTGTGATAACAAGTGACATGGAGAAGAGTGATGACAGGTGACATAGAGCATTGTGATGACAAGTGCCATTTAGCATTTTGATGACAGGGGTCATCAGGCATTGTGTTGACAGGGGTCACGGAGCATTGTGATGACAAAGGCCATAGAGCATTGTGAAGACAAGATTCATGGAGCATTGTGATGACACGGGGCATGAAGCATGGTGATGACAACATACCTGGAGCATTGTGATGACCTGGGCATGGAGCATTGTGATTACAGGAGACATGGAACATTGTGATGACATTGGCAGGGATCATTTTGATTACAGGGATCATGGAACATTGTGAAGACAAGTGTCATGAAATACTGTGCTGACACAGATCATGGAGCAACGCGATTATCCGGACAATGGAGCATTGTGACTACAAAGGCCATGGAACATTGAGATAAGAGAGTTCATGGAGCATTGTGATGACAAGGGTCCTGGAACCTAGTGATGACACGGTTCATACAGCATTGAGATGAGAAGGGCCAACGCGAATTGTGATGACACGTGTCATGGGGCATTGTGATGAGATTGGTCATCTTGCATTGTGATGACAGTGGTCATGTAGAATTTTGATTAAAGGTATCATGGAGCACTGTGATGACAAAGGCCAAGGAACATTTTGATGACAAGTGTCATTGAGCAATGGGATGACACGGGAATGGAGCATTATGATGCCAAGAGTTCTGGAGCATTGTGATGACGAGGGCATGGAGCATTGTGATTACAGGGGCCATGGAGCATTGTGATGACAACGGCATGGAGCATTGTGATGAGAGGGGTCATTGAGCATTATGATTACAAAGACCATGAGGCATTGTGATGACACGGGCCTTGGAGCATTGTGATGACAATGGTCATCAAGCATTGTGATGACAGGGGTCATAGAGCATTGTGATGAGAAAGACCATGGAGCATGGTGATGACAGAGGCCATGGAGCATTGTAATGACAAGGCCATGTACCATTGTGATTACAAGGGTCATGGAGCATTGTGATTACAAGCGTCAAGGAGCATTGTGATGACAAGGGCAGGGAACCTTGTGGTGACCGGGGTCATGGAGCATTTTGATGACAATTTTCATGGAACTTTGTGATGAGAGGGGTCATGGAGCATTGTGTTGAAAGGGAACATGCAGCAGTGTGATTATAGGGTCCATGGTGCATTGTGAATACATAGGCCATGGAAAAATGTGATGACAGGAGTCATGCAGCATTGTGATGACAGGCTCATGGAGCATTGTGATTACAGCGGTTATGGGGCACTGTGATGACAGGGGCCATGGAGCATTGTGATGAAAATTGTCCAGGAGCATTGTGATGACAGCGGTCACAGAGAATTGGGATGAAAGGTATCATGCAGCATTGTGATGACAACGGTCATGGATCATTTTGATGACAGGGGTCATGGAACATTCTGATAACAAGGTTCATAAAGCATTTTGATGACAGGGGTCATGGAGCATTGTGTTGACACGGGCATGGAGCATTGTAATGATAGGACATCTGGAGCATTGTGATGAAAAGGGGATGGGGCATTTTGATGACAGGGTCCAAGGAGCATTGTGCTGACAATGGCACGGAGCATTATGGTGAAAAGGGTACTGCAGCACTGTGAGGAAAGGAGTCATGGATCATTGTGATGACATGTGTCCTGGAACACTGTGCTGACACGGTTCATCGAGTATTGTGATGACAAGGGTCATAGCGAATTGTGATGACAGGTGTCATGGGGCATTGTGTTGACATTGATCATCTAGGAATTGTGATGAAAGGTATCATGGAGCACTGTGATGACTGGGGCCATGAGGCATTGTTATGAAACTTGTCCTGGATTATTGTGATGACAGCAGTCATGGAGAATTGTGATGACAGGGATTATGCAACATTGTGTTGACAAGGGTATGGACTATTGTGATGACAATGGTCATGGAGCCATGTGATGAAAGTTTTCATGGAACGTCGTGATGAAAAGTGCCTGGCAGCATTGTGACGATAAAGGCCATGGAGCATTGTGATGACAAGTGTCATGGAACATTGTAATGAAAGGTTTCATTGTGCACTGTGATGACAAGGGGGATGGAGTACTGTGATGAAACTGGTCCTGGAGCATTGTGATAACAAAAGCCATGGAGCATTTTTATGACAGGCATCATGGAGCATTGTGAAGAAAGGGGCCGTGGGGAATTGTAATGACAATAGAGAAATGTCATGAAAATGGTCAGCGAGCATAGTGATTAAAGTGGTCATTGAGAATTGTCATGAAAAGCGACATAGAGCATTGTGATGACAAAGGTCATGGAGAACTGTGAAGACCAGGGTCATGTAGCATTGTGATGACACGGTCATGGAACATTGTGATGACAAGAATTCTGGAGCATTGTGATGACAAGGGCCATGGAGCATTGTGATGCCACGGTCATGGAACATTGTGTTGACAAGAATCCTGGAGCATTGTGAGGAAAAAGGCATGGAGCATTGTGATTATAGGGGACATGGAGCATTGTGATGATATGGGCCGGGAACAGTGTGATGACAGGTGTTATGGAGCAATGTGATGACAAGTGTCATGGAGCATTGTGATGAAAGGGGCCTTGGAGAATTGTGATGACAGGCGTCATGAGGCATTGAGATGGCAGTGGTCATGGAGCATTATGATGAAAGGTGTTATGGAGCACTGTGATTACAGGGGCCATGGAGCATTTTGAATACAAAGGCCTTGGAGCATTGAGATGACAGTGGTCATGGAGCATTGTGATGAAAATGGTAATGGATCATTGTGATGACAAGTGTCCTGGGACCCTCTGATGACATGGTTCATGGAGCATTGTGATGACAATGGTCATGGCGAATTGTGATGACAATGTCATGGGGCATTGTGATGGCAGTGGTCATCTAGAAATGTGATTAAAGTTATTATGGAGCACAGTAATGAGAGGGGCCATGGAGCATTGTGATGACAAGTGTCATGGAGCATGGTGATGAAACGGACATGGAGCATTATAATGACAAGGGTTCTGGAGCCTTGTGATGACAAGGGCATGGAGGTTTGTGATGACAGGGGTCATGGGGCATTGAGATGAAGCGGGTCATGGACCATTACGATGACAGGGGTCATGGAGAATTGTGATGACAGTGGCCATGGGGAATTTGGATGAAAGGCGTACTGGAGCATTGTGAGGAAATGTTTCATGGAGCATTGTGATGACAAGGGCCATGGAGCATTGTGATGACAGGGGTCATGGGGCATTGTGAATACAAGGGACATGGAGCCTTGTGATGACAAGGGACATGGATCATTGTAAAAACAGGTATCATTGGGCATTGTGATGACAGGGGCATGGAGCATTTTTATGTAAGTTGCCATGGAGAATTGTCATGAAAGGGATCATGTGGATTTGTAATGACAAGGGCCATGGAGCATTGTGATGAAACAAATCTTGGAGTATTTTGATGAAAGTTGTCATGGAGCATTGCGATGAAAAGCACCAAGGAACATTGTGATGACAAGGGCCATCGGGCGCTGTGATGACAAGTGTCATGGAGCATTGTGATGACAGGTGTCATGGTGCATCGTGATGACGAATGCCATGGAGAATTGTGATGAGAGGTAGCATTGGGCATTGTAATGAAAGGGGTCATGGAGTACTGGGATTACAGGGGCCATGGAGCATTGTGATAACAAGTGACATGGAGAAGAGTGATGACAGGTGACATAGAGCATTGTGATGACAAGTGCCATTTAGCATTTTGATGACAGGGGTCATCAGGCATTGTGTTGACAGGGGTCACGGAGCATTGTGATGACAAAGGCCATAGAGCAGTGTGAAGACAAGATTCATGGAGCATTGTGATGACACGGGGCATGAAGCATGGTGATGACAACATACCTGGAGCATTGTGATGACCTGGGCATGGAGCATTGTGATTACAGGAGACATGGAACATTGTGATGACATTGGCAGGGATCATTTTGATTACAGGGATCATGGAACATTGTGAAGACAAGTGTCATGAAATACTATGCTGACACAGATCATGGAGCAACGCGATTATCCGGACAATGGAGCATTGTGACTACAAAGGCCATGGAACATTGAGATAAGAGAGTTCATGGAGCATTGTGATGACAAGGGTCCTGGAACCTAGTGATGACACGGTTCATACAGCATTGAGATGAGAAGGGCCAAGGCGAATTGTGATGACACGTGTCAAGGGGCATTGTGATGAGATTGGTCATCTTGCATTGTGATGACAGTGGTCATGAAGAATTTTGATTAAAGGTATCATGGAGCACTGTGATGACAAAGGCCAGGGAACATTTTGATGACAAGTGTCATTGAGCAATGGGAGGACACGGGAATGGAGCATTATGATGCCAAGAGTTCTGGAGCATTGTGATGACGAGGGCATGGAGCATTGTGATTAGAGGGGCCATGGAGCATTGTGATGACAACGGCATGGAGCATTGTGATGAGAGGGGTCATCGAGCATTATGATTACAAAGACCATGAGGCATTGTGATGACACGTGCCTTGGAGCATTGTGATGACAATGGTCATCAAGCATTGTGATGACAGGGGTCATAGAGCATTGTGATGAGAAAGACCATGGAGCATGGTGATGACAGAGGCCATGGAGCATTGTAATGACAAGGCCATGTACCATTGTGATTACAAGGGTCATGGAGCATTGTGATTACAAGCGTCAAGGAGCATTGTGATGACAAGGGCAGGGAACCTTGTGGTGACCGGCGTCATGGAGCATTTTGATGACAATTTTCATGGAACTTTGTGATGAGAGGGGTCATGGAGCATTGTGTTGAAAGGGAACATGCAGCAGTGTGATTATAGGGTCCATGGTGCATTGTGAATACATAGGCCATGGAAAAATGTGATGACAGGAGTCATGCAGCATTGTGATGACAGGGTCATGGAGCATTGTGATTACAGCGGTTATGGGGCACTGTGATGACAGGGGCCATGGAGCATTGTGATGAAAATTGTCCAGGAGCATTGTGATGACAGCGGTCACAGAGAATTGGGATGAAAGGTATCATGCAGCATTGTGATGACAACGGTCATGGATCATTTTGATGACAGGGGTCATGGAACATTCTGATATCAAGGTTCATAAAGCATTTTGATGACAGGGGTCATGGAGCATTGTGTTGACACGGGCATGGAGCATTGTAATGATAGGACATCTGGAGCATTGTGATGAAAAGGGGATGGGGCATTTTGATGACAGGGTCCAAGGAGCATTGTGCTGACAATGGCACGGAGCATTATGGTGAAAAGGGTACTGCAGCACTGTGAGGAAAGGAGTCATGGATCATTGTGATGACATGTGTCCTGGAACACTGTGCTGACACGGTTCATCGAGTATTGTGATGACAAGGGTCATAGCGAATTGTGATGACAGGTGTCATGGGGCATTGTGATGACATTGATCATCTAGGAATTGTGATGAAAGGTATCATGGAGCACTGTGATGACTGGGGCCATGAGGCATTGTTATGAAACTTGTCCTGGATTATTGTGATGACAGCAGTCATGGAGAATTGTGATGACAGGGATTATGCAACATTGTGTTGACAAGGGTATGGACTATTGTGATGACAATGGTCATGGAGCCATGTGATGAAAGTTTTCATGGAACGTCGTGATGAAAAGTGCCTGGCAGCATTGTGACGATAAAGGCCATGGAGCATTGTGATGACAAGTGTCATGGAACATTGTAATGAAAGGTTTCATTGTGCACTGTGATGACAAGGGGGATGGAGTACTGTGATGAAACTGGTCCTGGAGCATTGTGATAACAAAAGCCATGGAGCATTTTTATGACAGGCATCATGGAGCATTGTGAAGAAAGGGGCCGTGGGGAATTGTAATGACAATAGAGAAATGTCATGAAAATGGTCAGCGAGCATAGTGATTAAAGTGGTCATTGAGAATTGTCATGAAAAGCGACATAGAGCATTGTGATGACAAAGGTCATGGAGAACTGTGAAGACCAGGGTCATGTAGCATTGTGATGACACGGTCATGGAACATTATGATGACAAGAATTCTGGAGCATTGTGATGACAAGGGCCATGGAGCATTGTGATGCCACGGTCATGGAACATTGTGTTGACAAGAATCCTGGAGCATTGTGAGGAAAAAGGCATGGAGCATTGTGATTATAGGGGACATGGAGCATTGTGATGATATGGGCCGGGAACAGTGTGATGACAGGTGTTATGGAGCAATGTGATGACAAGTGTCATGGAGCATTGTGATGAAAGGGGCCTTGGAGAATTGTGATGACAGGCGTCATGAGGCATTGAGATGGCAGTGGTCATGGAGCATTATGATGAAAGGTGTTATGGAGCACTGTGATTACAGGGGCCATGGAGCATTTTGAATACAAAGGCCTTGGAGCATTGAGATGACAGTGGTCATGGAGCATTGTGATGAAAATGGTAATGGATCATTGTGATGACAAGTGTCCTGGGACCCTCTGATGACATGGTTCATGGAGCATTGTGATGACAATGGTCATGGCGAATTGTGATGACAATGTCATGGGGCATTGTGATGGCAGTGGTCATCTAGAAATGTGATTAAAGTTATTATGGAGCACAGTAATGAGAGGGGCCATGGAGCATTGTGATGACAAGTGTCATGGAGCATGGTGATGAAACGGACATGGAGCATTATAATGACAAGGGTTCTGGAGCCTTGTGATGACAAGGGCATGGAGGTTTGTGATGACAGGGGTCATGGGGCATTGAGATGAAGCGGGTCATGGACCATTACGATGACAGGGGTCATGGAGAATTGTGATGACAGTGGCCATGGGGAATTTGGATGAAAGGCGTACTGGAGCATTGTGAGGAAATGTTTCATGGAGCATTGTGATGACAAGGGCCATGGAGCATTGTGATGACAGGGGTCATGGGGCATTGTGAATACAAGGGACATGGAGCCTTGTGATGACAAGGGACATGGATCATTGTAAAAACAGGTATCATTGGGCATTGTGATGACAGGGGCATGGAGCATTTTTATGTAAGTTGCCATGGAGAATTGTCATGAAAGGGATCATGTGGATTTGTAATGACAAGGGCCATGGAGCATTGTGATGAAACAAATCTTGGAGTATTTTGATGAAAGTTGTCATGGAGCATTGCGATGAAAAGCACCAAGGAACATTGTGATGACAAGGGCCATCGGGCGCTGTGATGACAAGTGTCATGGAGCATTGTGATGACAGGTGTCATGGTGCATCGTGATGACGAATGCCATGGAGAATTGTGATGAGAGGTAGCATTGGGCATTGTAATGAAAGGTGTCATGGAGTACTGGGATTACAGGGGCCATGGAGCATTGTGATAACAAGTGACATGGAGAAGAGTGATGACAGGTGACATAGAGCATTGTGATGACAAGTGCCATTTAGCATTTTGATGACAGGGGTCATCAGGCATTGTGTTGACAGGGGTCACGGAGCATTGTGATGACAAAGGCCATAGAGCAGTGTGAAGACAAGATTCATGGAGCATTGTGATGACACGGGGCATGAAGCATGGTGATGACAACATACCTGGAGCATTGTGATGACCTGGGCATGGAGCATTGTGATTACAGGAGACATGGAACATTGTGATGACATTGGCAGGGATCATTTTGATTACAGGGATCATGGAACATTGTGAAGGCAAGTGTCATGAAATACTATGCTGACACAGATCATGGAGCAACGCGATTATCCGGACAATGGAGCATTGTGACTACAAATGCCATGGAACATTGAGATAAGAGAGTTCATGGAGCATTGTGATGACAAGGGTCCTGGAACCTAGTGATGACACGGTTCATACAGCATTGAGATGACAAGGGCCAAGGCGAATTGTGATGACACGTGTCATGGGGCATTGTGATGAGATTGGTCATCTTGCATTGTGATGACAGTGGTCATGAAGAATTTTGATTAAAGGTATCATGGAGCACTGTGATGACAAAGGCCAAGGAACATTTTGATGACAAGTGTCATTGAGCAATGGGATGACACGGGAATGGAGCATTATGATGCCAAGAGTTCTGGAGCATTGTGATGACGAGGGCATGGAGCATTGTGATTACAGGGGCCATGGAGCATTGTGATGACAACGGCATGGAGCATTGTGATGAGAGGGGTCATTGAGCATTATGATTACAAAGACCATGAGGCATTGTGATGACACGGGCCTTGGAGCATTGTGATGACAATGGTCATCAAGCATTGTGATGACAGGGGTCATAGAGCATTGTGATGAGAAAGACCATGGAGCATGGTGATGACAGAGGCCATGGAGCATTGTAATGACAAGGCCATGTACCATTGTGATTACAAGGGTCATGGAGCATTGTGATTACAAGCGTCAAGGAGCATTGTGATGACAAGGGCAGGGAACCTTGTGGTGACCGGGGTCATGGAGCATTTTGATGACAATTTTCATGGAACTTTGTGATGAGAGGGGTCATGGAGCATTGTGTTGAAAGGGAACATGCAGCAGTGTGATTATAGGGTCCATGGTGCATTGTGAATACATAGGCCATGGAAAAATGTGATGACAGGAGTCATGCAGCATTGTGATGACAGGGTCATGGAGCATTGTGATTACAGCGGTTATGGGGCACTGTGATGACAGGGGCCATGGAGCATTGTGATGAAAATTGTCCAGAAGCATTGTGATGACAGCGGTCACAGAGAATTGGGATGAAAGGTATCATGCAGCATTGTGATGACAACGGTCATGGATCATTTTGATGACAGGGGTCATGGAACATTCTGATAACAAGGTTCATAAAGCATTTTGATGACAGGGGTCATGGAGCATTGTGTTGACACGGGCATGGAGCATTGTAATGATAGGACATCTGGAGCATTGTGATGAAAAGGGGATGGGGCATTTTGATGACAGGGTCCAAGGAGCATTGTGCTGACAATGGCACGGAGCATTATGGTGAAAAGGGTACTGCAGCACTGTGAGGAAAGGAGTCATGGATCATTGTGATGACAGGGGTCATGGAGCTTTGTGATGACAAGGGTCATGGAGCATTGTAATGACACGGTCAAGGATCATTGCGATAACAAGAATTCTGGAGCATTGTGATGAAAGGGCATGGAGCATTGTGATTAAAGGTGACAAGGAGCATTGTGATGATATGGGCAGAGAACTTTGTGATGACAGGGGTCATGGAGCATTGTGATGAAAAGTGTCATGGAACATTGTGCTGACAGGGATCATGGAGCTTTCTGGTAAGAGAGGCCTTGGAGATTTGTGATGGCAGGCGTCATGGGGCATTGTGATGACAGCGGTCTTGGAGCATTGTGATGAAATGGGTCATAGAGCACTGTGATTACAGGGGCCATGGAGCATTGTGAATACAAAGGCTATGGAGCATTGAGATGACAGGTTTCATGGAGCATTGTGATGAAAGTGATCATGGATCATTGTGATGACAAGTGTCCTGGAACCTTGTGATGACACGGTTCATGGAGCATTGTGATGACAAGGACCATGCGAATTGTGATGACATCAGTCATGGGGCATTGTGATGACAGTGGTCATCTAGAATTGTGATGAAAGGTATCAGGGAGCACTGTGATTAAAGGGACCATGGAACATTGTGATGACAAAGGCCATGGAGCATTGTGATGACAAGTGTCAAGTGGCATTTTGATGACATTGGCATGGAGCATTATGATGACAAGAGTTCTGGAGAATTTTGATGACAAGGGCATGGAGCATTGTGATGACAGTGGCCATGGAACACTGTGATGACAAAGGCCATGGAGCATTGTGATGACAAGTGTCATGGGGCATTTTGATGACATTGGCATGGAGCATTATGATGACAAGAGTTCTGGAGCATTTTGATGACAAGGGCATGGAGCATTGTGATGACAGGGCCCATGGAGCATTGTGATGAAAAGGGCAGGGTACATTGTGATGACTGTGTTCATGGAGCATTGTGATGAAAGGGGCCATGGAGCATTGAGATGACAGGCGTCATGAGGCATGGTGATGACAGTGGTCATGGAGCATTGTGATGAAAGAGATCATGGAGCAATATGATAACAGGGGCCATGGAGCATTGTGATGACAGGTGTATTGGAGCATTGTGATGAAAGTAGTCATGGATCATTGTGATGACATGTGTCCTGGAACACTGTGCTGACACGGTTCAT